>NC_141790.1:5894557-6200152 GCF_054643075.1 Acanthaster planci
GTTTGATATAGCTATATTGATTCATAATCCTAAGGCCCATGACGGTGATAAGAATGAAATTCCGCCATTAACAGCCAAAGACCCCATCCAGGGAAGGACGAAAAACTCCTGAAAACCTCAATGGCTTGTTTATAGTGCTCTGACTTTCTTCAATCAGCCTGCATGAGGAGAAACAGGAGGAAAATTCCCTTCCGGCTCCGAGCAATTCGGCAACCAAGTTATCGCAATTAATTTAACGTATTATACCTACGAATACATATGCCTAAAGTAAACATTAAACAATTTTAAAAATAGTATATTAAATTGGATGACATTAGAAGTATTATCGCCGATTCAAAAGTTAATCCAGAATTCACCGAATCAAAAACCAACGTCAAAGACCGCCTCTGTTCAATCGTAGCCTCCGGCGAATCAAAGAAGTACCTTGGCAAAGAATACACCTTGAAAGATATTGAATCTCTAACTCCACAAGCTCAAGAGAAATTATTCAATCTATACGAGGCGCAATTTGGAAAAGAAATAGTAAATACATTGGGCAATGCGATCCTGAGTTTATACACGCGTTTATTAGGCATCGCCACGCCGATAGATTTCCTCTGTTTCAATATCGATTTGAATTCAGAAGAAGACCTAACGAAGATTTAAATAACGACCCGATAATTAGCCAAACGATGAGCCATTTCATAAGCGAAATTTGCTACAAATACGGAATTTATCTATCGCCGCTAGTTGCAACGTTAATTACGGTTAAGGAATAAGCGATCAATAAAAATATGTCTAATATAAAAGACAATGACAACAGAAGAACAAACGACAGCGCCAAGTCCCGCAAAGACTCAGGAGCAAACGGTCGCGAAAAGTAAAAACCCAAACGCGTCGAACAAGGCAAAAAATTGGCGGAACATAACAAAAAGATGAAGCAACAGCTCGCCAAAATGAAAATTGGCGAACCCAAACCAGAAACAAAACTAGAAAATAAAATTTATAAAACGGTTTCGGAGAATACAAATTTAAAATTAGGTGGTTTAGCGATTGGAGCTCTCGCATTATTTTTAATTTTAAAAATGAGTCAACGCCGGCAAAAGTTTAAACTGTTCAAACACCGCCAAAGTCCAAACCAACGCGCCTCAAATTTTAGACATGGAATAAATTTTAAAAATTAGAATTTAAAAACTTTATACATTAAGAAATGAGTTACGCAAAAGCTATAGATGTAAATGGGATTGCCAATACGATTTATTATGGCGTCGTAGTTTCAGCAATTTCTGTGAGTTATGCCATGCTATCAAGTAAGCTTTTTTTAAAACTAAACCACCCAATTTGGATCGGTTGAGTATTGAAGACATTGCCAAATTAACTGCCGTGTCAAGCGGCGCATTAGCCACGCAAGGATGGCTCATATCGCAAGGTTTATTGCCTGTGAGTTTGCCCAGCGGTTATATAAAAATATAAACCCGTTTATTTTAAAGTAAAAAATGGCAGAAGGAAAATTTGATCCAGAGGAAATACCCCTGGAGAATAGAGGGAACTCAAATTTAACGTATGACGATGATGAAGACTTTTCTTTAGGCACGGTAGAAATTAGCAGCGAACTCGGTACGACTTCATTCACTTGCAGCATTGTTAAACCGAAATTGACCATAGACCCTAGACCCAAGGCCTAAGTTAGACCCCAGTACGCATAAATTTATAACTAATCCGATGGTAGACAACTTTTATAAAAAATTACCGTAAAATTGGTAGAACGGATACCAAGTAGGCCTAATTAAGATTTATTTGAATACCGACCAAAAAATTTATTTTATCGCTATGGGATAAAATGCATTATTCACCACAACGCACGTCGTTTAGTCGTTGAAACAGTCCTGGTTATCTGGCTTATACCACGGTGAACAAGGCACTACTGTCTCACCCATCACTGTCTTGCACTAGCTGGCTTAATGGGATCAGCAAAGTGGCTGCATGGCCTTACATCAATCAACAGAGGCCTCACAGGGTTCAGAGAATGTGGTACTTCTTCTGGGCCCAGACACCTAAACTGTCTCGAGGGGAATAATTGGTGAAGCCAGTAGGCCACAAGGAAATAAGTTTGGCACTAAAAATGGGCCACTTCGGCTTAGATTTTCGAGGCGGCAACACACAAATTAAACCCACCACCTCCCCATTTCCACCATAATTTTTTGACTATAAATTAAGCTTTTACTGGTTTAATGGCAGGAACTACCTGGGAGCGACACGCAGTTTCCGAAGTAAATAGACAAGCAATTTAGGCGACTTATCTCGCAGTGATTATAACGTTAGTTGTTAGTAATGGTTCGTTTTGTTTTTCTTAAACACTACGCCAAGCACCCTCTTGTTCTGGTGGGGCTTATTCCAACCGCCTGTTCAAGCAGTGGAAAAAACGGCGTGCTTTATGTAAGTTTTTCTTAATTCGTAAAGGATAAATAGAATTACATAACGATTAATTATAGGACAAGCACCTACTGGTTCCGGTGGGGTTTTTCTGCATGGCAAGTGTGCCAAGGAATTCCAACCTGTTATGCCAAGTGTGGCAAGTCTTTCTGCTAACAACCTTGCCTTTTTCTGCCAAGTGTGGCAAGCCTTTGACGAGTTTGTTCCTGTTTTTCTGCCAAGTGTGGCAAGTGTGCCAGGAAAATCTTACAGAATTTCTGCTAAGTGTGGCAATAGAAAGTGGCTTTGAAATCGGCAAAAACAAATAAACCTGCCGCTCGAAATCTTTGCAAAAAACCAAAACGTGGTGTCAATGTGTGGTTAGTGCACATATTGTTAGAGAATAAAAGGCTATTTTTCAAAGGCACCGAAAGATGGGCAACGTAGGAAATTTTATTAACGAGTAAAAAGAGCCCTGGTCAATTGGTAAAATTAGAGACGATAGTGGAACAGGCAAAAGCTGCGGGATAATCAAAAACGGGTTTCATTAGGAGCATTTTTGGATTTCGAGACTACGGTAAAGATTAGAACGGGCGAGTCAGAATTTACAAACGATCAAACTCTAATCGATCGAATTTTACCGATTGCCCGTAGCTGCGGATCGAGTGAGTTTACAGAGCTTACAGATGATAAACAATCTTAAACAGATTTCCTAGGAAAAGTAAACGAGTACAAACAGAGGGATTAAATTACCGCGAGCTTGCCGCTTTAGCCGGTAAAAGGGGAACTAGTATTAAATCAGGGTAAACTGGACCTGCTAGACGATAAAATCCAACAGGTTAAAATTGAATTGGGCGAAGCAACGACTGATGCTGAACGCGCGGAACCTCCGAATTTGTTAGAGATTCCACGACTGTAATAAACTGTCTTTGTGCGTCTGATCCGGTGCCGGGGGCTAAAACGCTCATCTTTGTTTGTGCATGGGCTCGCAATAATGTGTAGATGTGAGCTCGAGTCGATTCGTTTACTTTTGTAATTCCCACGTCCGTAAAATTAGACTTTTTAGGAATAAAATCCCACCAGGCCAGAGTGACCGCGTCTGACTGCGAAATCCAATTTACCGTATAAGTACTCGCGTGACCAGATCCTTTCGGTGATTTAGCCCAACCCATAAAAGTAGATCCCGCGTATTTGTCGTTTGTCACGTGTAAATCGTATGGGTCGAAGTTTCACCGGGAACTGGAATACAACCATTGTCGTAATGATAAGCAGTTCCTAATCCGTTTGATAGTTTATTGCGAGTTTGTTTATACGCTTTATTCGGATCGACGCCGTATAATAGGCAAGTGTCTATACATTTTCTTTGATCGTAATTATTGTGCAACGCGTCGAATACATCGTCACTCGGAATTGGGCATCACGCAATCGTAATTTTTTTCTCACGGTGTAATACACATGGAAATTTAATAAAGCAGACACATGTGGATTAGAATTAGACAGTAAATCAAAACCTACCCCGCAAGCTGTCGTTGCCCAATAGACCGCAAAATTAAATTGATTTTGATAAAATGATACTGGCTTTGTAACCCAGCGATTAACAGCTTCGTCTAAGGTGACTTTCGGTAATTTATACGCGTGGGTTAAATTTGGAAACTCGGCTGAAAACCAGTTATCTTTATTGACTAAAATTGATAATTGACTAAAGTTGGCTCCCATTTATTTTATACGCGGTTAAAAAGGAGGCGCGGTATCTTTCTCTTTATTTCTTGGTAAGCAGGTGGTTTATCTTCGTATTTTACCGACTTTGTAAAAGTTATTCGCCAAGTTTTTTCATAAGATCTTTTAAAAAAACAGTTGCCCTTTCATTGGCTAGCGCTTCTGCTCTCTCATTAACTCGTCGTTCAAATTCTTCTTTGCTAGTCGATTTAGCGTCTTGTAGTTTGGTAGACGTACTTGACCTATTTTTTTCTTTCATTTCGTTAAACTTTTTCAGCTCGGATAAATCAGTACAAATTCTTCTTGCGATATGTCACCGTCTTCAATCATGTGTGAGACATATTCGTCTATAGTGTTTAGCTTTGCATCGGCAAGTACGCAGATTTGATCGTGGTTTTTAGTTTTATGGATAGGTCGGTGACTTGCGTATTTTAACATCGCGTAAGCGCCAATGCTCCAATGACCCACTTGCTGTTGCGGGCACGGTGATTTAATGCCTCGAACTAGTTACTGGCGTGACCTTAAAAATGTTAGTAGCACTGGAGAGAGTTACTCCCGGTCACTTTTGCTTGAGCAGCCGTGGCGTTTGGTTGGGAAAGAGAAAGTCTGTCTGTTTTGCAAAAGCAATTTTGTTAGTTATGCCCCGCGCCAATTCCAAGTGGCGGGCTCCTTCTGGGCCGATGGATGGAGCGCAGCGTTCTCGGGGGCGGCCTCGCAAGTCTTCCCGTCAAGATGCGTCGGTGTTCGCGGCCCTTGCAGGGTCTAGTGCACCGCAGCTTGCATCGCCCGGTCCGGATACCATTATTATACCATTGGCTACGGTCGGAATGATTCTAGAGAGTTCGAGCGTTGAGTCTACCCATGCAACGCCAGCGCCCGCTACCATCAGTCGGCCTGGAGGGAGTTCGGCGCAAACTTTGGATCCGGGTAAGTCCCCTGTTGCTAATCCTTTTGAATTAGCCCCGCAACCTTTCAGTTTCACACCCGTGGTGTCGGAAACTTCAGCTCCAAGCACATTGTCAATTACCTCCTCTTCCGATTCGAATATGGCATTAACTAGCGTCTGTGACGATCTCGGGGCCGCAATTCCTCAGCATCTAAAGGCAAAATTTGGAGGGGGGAGTACGTAGAATTCGGAACCTTGTTGAAGTCGTCGCGCGGCACGGGCTTGGATAATTCCTTTGACGAGACGCTTTTTACAATCGGGTCCAATGAGTCCCCACTTTGGCAGATTCGTCCCCATAAGCAGGCTCCGCGTATTACGTCTACCGAGTAGTGGACGTCAGCGTGTCTAGTTTTTGCATCTGTGTATTTGTTGCGACATCCTACCCAAGCTCGTTCTTTACTGAAGTACGCAGACACTATTCGATCTGCAGCATTTCGACATGCGGGGTATGGATGGCGCGAGTACGACATCCAGTTTCGATTGCGCCAGGCGCGTGTGCCGAACTTTGGCTGGTCCTGCTTGGTGCGCCCGTTTCGCACCAGCATAATTTTCGTCCGTACCAGCAACGCTAGCGTGCCCCCTCCACTGCCGCCAACCCCTGGTCGGATTTCGGGCCTGGTCGGTGCCCAGTCGCCGGGGTTGGTCAACCTACATGTAACGACTTCAACCGCGGTCAGTGCACTCGCCCCTTGTGTCGCTTCGCGCATCGCTGCTCCACCTGCAGGGCATTTGGCCACCCCACAACCCGTTGCGGGGAAACTCACAGTCTCGCGTCACAGCACGGGTGCCGGCAACTGGCATCAACCCCGGTAAAACTAAGTAGTATGCTCCCTTTTTTACGGGCTTACCCTAATACTCAGGACTCCCACATTTTGCGAGAAGGTTTTTTGTGCGGTTTCCGGGTAGGCTATTCAGGTCCCAGGGTTAGTACCTCTGCTCGTAATTCTGCATTTGCTCGCAAACATCCCAACATTCTGCAGTCAAAAATTGATCATAAAGGTGCTTTGTGTCGCGTTGCTGGCCCGTTTTTGTCCTCATTTCCGTTGTTCACCTATGGGCCTGGTGCCCAAACAGACTCCGGGTGATTTTCGGTTAATCCATAATTTGTCGTCCCCTATCGGCAAATCGGTGAATGATTTCATTGATCCCGCAGACACCACCGTTTCATACACGAGTTTTGATGAAGCGATAACTATTACCGCAGTTTTACCACGCAGTGCCCTGATGGCTAAGTTGGATATTAAGTCGGCCTTTCGTTTACTTCCCGTCAATCCGAGCGATTTTGATTTGCTTGGTTTTTCCCATAACGACCCATTTTATTTCGATAAATGCATGCCTATGGGCTGTTACGTTCGAGCGGTTCAGTACTTTCCTTGAGTACTGTACTCGTAAGGTGTCGGCGATTTGGGGTACCCATCGCGGAAGAAAAAACCGAAGATCCAGCTACGAACCTCACTTTCCTGGCTTTAGCGATCGATACGGTTGCACGACAGATTCAAATTCCGACTGATAAGCAAGTTGCTGTACAAAATACGATTGTAAGTGTGCTCGATCAGAAGAAAATCACGCTGTGCAATCTTCAGTCCCTGATAGGTCGTCTCAATTTTGTATGTAAGGCGGTAAGAGCTGGTAGGGCCTGTCTCCGTCGTTTGCATGATCTAGCTAAGGGTATCTCCAAACCTCACCACAAAATTCGCATCACTTCAGGTGCACGAGCAGACTTGCTGTCGTGGCAGCAGTTTTTGTCACATTTCAGCGGAACGATAATGTTTCCGGATTCGGTATGGTACAATAGTGACCAATTGCACATGTACACTGATGCTTCTGCTGGAATTGGTTTTGGGGCTTACTTTGCTGCGCACTGGTGTCAAGGGAAGTGGCCCGAGCATGTAAAAAGTCAGCCCCTTTCTATTGCCTGCTTGGAGTTGTTCCCTATCGTGCTAGCGGTCCAGCAATGGGCTGTCCCATTGCATAATAAACGTGTGATATTTTGGTGTGACAATCAGGCTGTAGTTAGTGTCATCAACAGACAAACGTCTAAATGTCAGTTAATGATGCGTTTGGTGCGCCGCCTAGTGGTGACATGTCTCACATATAATATCCACCCTTGCAGGCCGTTTGCTCGAGTAATGTCGAGGCTCGGCAGTAGTGGGGGGGGGACTATCCAGCACAGTTTGACCTTTGCGACAAAAATGGCAAAAGATCACATTAATATGCATAAGTATATGAATAATATGATATTGATATGAATAGGAATGAGGTGTAGGGTGAAAAATTAGAGCACAGAATGACCTTGGGTAAGGGATAGGCATAGGATAAGGTCAGAAAGTCAGGCACAGGTTGACCTTGACTGTAGAGGGTGAATATTGGAGATATGAATATGAACATAGTGGGTTCAAAATTTTCGGCACAGTTTGACCTTGCTGATAATAAAAAATAGTGGATGAGTCATACAATGTGTGATGGTATACGGACTGGCCCACCAGGCAATCCTAAGGGAATCAAGGAGTAGGAAGCGATAATCCCTAGACAATGGACCGCCAAACTGGCAGCGAGATAATCCCTACACAATGAACCGCCGGACGAGTAAGGAGATAATCCCGGGACAGTGGAACGTAATGGGTCTGGGACGACGCTGGCTCAGACAATGGACGGCCCGGGCAGCCAAAGGATGAATCCTTGGATAATAGTTGGGGCAATTCCAATGGGTTGACAAACACTAATAATGAAATTCGGGAGACCGCAGCTCGGACAATGGACGGCTCCTGGCGCCGCGCTGAAAGCGAGCGTTTGATCCGTCTCTAGACAATGGGGGAATCCGGTGAAAAGAACCGCGGTGGACGGTATAGCGGTGGGCTATGTAGCGATGGTCATTTTACCATCAGCAACGAGCAGCGACGGACGTTGAATCTCGTTAGCAATGGATTTCTACCAAGACATACAAAACTGCCAAACGTACGAAGCGCTCAACTTGCTTCTCGAAACCATTGTACTCAGCAAAGATGAGAGGGCGTACGCTTTTCATAGACTGTGCGAATTGGCTCTGATTCAGGAGGCCGGTGACGGTCCGGGGGATGAAGAGGAACGAATGGACCCGGCTGAAGACGGCGCACCGCACCAGCGAGGGTACGGGCACGACAACGATGATCCGTGGGCAGAATTTGAGGAGGATGTTCCAGAGGACGGAGGAGTGGACGGCGAAGAGCTCCCGGAACAGGAGGACGAGGAAAACCAGCCGCCCCGGAAGAGAATTCGCTTAGAGAGACCGCAAGATTATTACAATATTATAGATATTAATGAGAAAATTGTAAAAAAGTATCAAGCCACGACGTACGATTACAGAGTTCAGTTTAGGGACATGGATCATTTATCATTACGCGAGTTTTTTCCACGCCTTGGCTCCATTTTTGAGAGCATTTTGGAGAGGTTAACGGACGGTCTCCCCGCCGACGTTAGAGTAAGGTTGGTGTTTCAATCCACTTACTTGAATTTTCCTATCGCTCTCCCGTTTTTACGCGTGGATGAGTTAACGGTCGAGAGATTTCTGGCTCGTATCGAACAAGTGTTGCAGTCCTATCAACTCATTCTATTGGACGACAGGGTCGATATTCATTTCGTGCACATGCGAATGCAAAAAGGGGGTAAGACCCAAACTCACGGCGTGGTCAAAATTCAAGATATGTTACGAAATAAGGGATCGGTCATTCAGATCAAAGATTATGAGACGGGACTGTGTTGCGCCAGGGCAATTGTGACGGGGATAGCCATTATAGAAAAACACCCCAAATTAAAACAGATTAAACAAAGTCGAAAGGAGCAAGAATACAAGGCCAGAGATTTGCACGCTAAAGCGGGCGTGAAGGAAGGGCCGTGTGGCATTGAGGAAATTCGTAAATTTCAGGACGTCTTACCCGATTACCGCCTTGTGGTGATATCGTTCGATCATTTTAACGCCGCCATTTTCAAAGGGCCCGTTAGACAACATACCATTTACCTGTACTTTCACGACAATCATTACGATCTGATCACGTCCATGAAAGCATTTTTACACACGGGTTATTTTTGCGACAAGTGTCAAGTCGGGTCTAATGTCAGAGAAAAACACACCAGATGCGCGGATGATTGCAAAGTGTGTATGTATGTCTTCCGGTTGCCCAGAGGGCGAAATAGACACGTGGGTGCACTGTTCTGAATGCAACCGCAATTTCAAAAATCAAAGGTGTTTCGATAATCACAAGAGTAAAACGATTTCGGGTAAAACAGTCTGTCAAACGTATTATCGGTGCAAGCGCTGCGATGTGTTCGTGAATATCAATATGAATAGCAAGCGCGGAGATCACGACTGTACACAAAGGTATTGTTCCATGTGCAAAGAGGTGGGATCGATCGATCATCAGTGTTTTATCAAACCCGTGGAAGATAGTAATAACGACGAAACGCCCCAACACGCGGACGTGGGTAGCGCGGGTAGGAGTACGGACCGTGACTGTAGGGCAGGTGGAAAGAAAAAGGCCAAATGTAAGAAAGAAGTGGCTAAATACGTGTTCTTTGATTTTGAATGTACTCAAGATGCCGGCGTTCACGTGCCAAATCTATGCGTAGCCCGCGTGGTTTTTGAGTTTTGTGCCGAAAGGTCGGAGAACGATCCGATGTATAAATCGTGTAAGCACTGTTCGCATTTGCGCGAAAAGATTTTCAGGGGTGATAAATGCAAGGAGGAGTTCTGTGGTTGGCTGTTCGGATCCAAAGACACCACGAATTCAACCGCCTTAGCGCACAATTTGATGGCGTACGATGGGTATTTTTTGCTCAGTTACTTGTACGAAAATGCCATCATACCCGAGGTCATTTATACGGGGTGTAAAATTCAATCCATTTCGCTACCGTCATACAAACGGAAAGTGATCGATTCCATGAATTTTCTACCGATGGCGTTGGCCACGCTACCTCTGGCCTTTGGCCAGAAGGAATTGCACAAAGGATTTTTTCCTCACTTGTGGAACACAAAGTTGAACCAAGATTATGTCTGTCCCTATCCGGATGCCAAATTCTATGACCCGGAAGGAATGAGTTCGGATAAGAGACAGGAATTTTATAGTTGGTACGAGAAACAAAAGGGGAAACAGTTCGTACTGCAAGACGAATTATTGAAGTATTGTAGCAGCGACGTCGATATCTTGAGTCGTTGTTGTCTGCAGTTTCGCGCGTTGTTCAAGAGGGTCACTTGCATGGGGGAGGGCGATCCGGGTGTGGATCCTTTGAAGAGTTGTATCACCATCGCATCAGCCTGTAATTTAGTGTACAGGAGGAATTTTCTGCGCGCAGATACCATAGCCATCATTCCCCCTCACGGTTACGACAACAAAGAAAATCAATCCAAAGTCGCGCTGCAGTGGTTACACTACGTGCACTTGACCTCGGGTAGTTATATTCAGCACGCGAGAAACAAAGGCGAAAAACAGATTGGAAAATACAAGGTGGACGGCTACGACGCTAAGAATCAAATTATCTATTCCTTCAACGGCTGTTACTTTCACGGGTGCGTCAAGTGTTATCCCAATAGAAAGACGGTCAACAACACGCTGATGACGCCCATGTCTGAACTGTACACGCGCACTCAGGAGAGGAAATCATTTCTCCGAACCACCTGTAAACAGTTTGTCGAAATGTGGGAATGCGAATGGAAGGCCACTTTCAAAACCTTACCCGAAGACATGAAACGCGCGCTACAAGACGAAGCCATCACAGGACCCCGCGCCACGCTGAACCTAGGGGTGCGTTCTACGGGGGACGAACCAACGCCACCCGGTTATTCTATCAAACCTCCGGGGACGAAAAGATTCAATACGTGGACTTTTGTTCCCTGTACCCCTACACGAACAAGTACTGCTGCTACCCACTCTATCACCCCGAGATTATAACGGAGAACTTTAAAGACGTGTCCGACTATTACGGTCTCATCAAATGTAGCGTCTTACCGCCGCAGACCCTGTATCATCCCCTCCTGCCTTATCGATCGGGTGGGAAGTTGACATTTCCGCTCTGCCGCACATGCGTAGACACTCAACAACAGACCCCTTGCCAACACACGGGCGATGAAAGAGCGCTGCACGGTACGTGGGTTTCTATTGAACTGGAAAAGGCCGTCGAATTGGGTTACAAGGTGATAAACCGAAACTGATAAGGCGGAATACATCGATCGGTATTTTCAACGCGAAGGGATTCGGTTGGACGCTTCCAAAATAGAAAAAAATCCAGGGCTTAGGGCACTGGCCAAGCTCATGCTCAATTCGTTCTGGGGAAAGTTTGGTCAGAGACTAAACATGCCTCAAGTCGCGATCGTGAGCGATCCTTGTAAGTTGTACGAATTCCTCCTCGCCGACCACCTCGTGGTCCATGATATTAATTTCATCAATCACGAAATAGCGGAAGTTCGATTTGAATCCCAAGAAGAGTTCATCGACCAGTGTCCAATCGGTAGGCGTAATTCTTGGGCCCGCCCGATACGAAGGTCTCTATGTAATTGCCGTCTTTGGGACTTATTTCGTTGGTCAAATCGCCGAGAAAGTCGCCCAAAGGGGGTTTGTACTGTCCCGGCTTATTCACGTAGATGGTCCTAACCCCAGAACGAACGTGGTCATCGCCGCATTCACTACGGCGCATGCGCAGCTCAGGCTTTACAGCTCCTCGAACGGTTGCAGAATTCAGTCCTGTATTACGATACCGACAGCGTCATCTACTTGGATAAGCCGGGACAGTACAAACCCCCTTTGGGCGACTTTCTCGGCGATTTGACCAACGAAATAAGTCCCAAAGACGGCAATTACATAGAGACCTTCGTATCGGGCGGGCCCAAGAATTACGCCTACCGATTGGACACGGGTAAGACGTGCTGCAAGGTCAGGGGATTCACTTCGAACTTTAGGAATTCGCAGCGGATCAATTTTGAATCCGTGGTCGATATGGTCAAAGGGGTGGGCCCCGAAAAGATTGTCATATCCGATCCGCACAAGATCGTCAGAAATGGCAAGACCAAAGAAATCTTGACCAAGTCGGCTACCAAAGATTATCGGGTAGTGTACAGCAAGAGGGTCATACGGGATGATTACAATACCGTACCGTGCGGACACAAGCCTTCATAAAAAGAACGGCTCGACTACCCCCGCTCACATTTGATCGAAAGGCACCATGGCAAACACACGTTCCCCGAGCTCTTATTGTTCTCCTCCGTTAATTCGATTTATATTGTTAATCATACTTCTGGTGTTAATACTGGTTATTTTATCGTCAATTTTTGGCATTGAATTATCGAGTATCTTAAATAGCGATTTGTTTCATGCCGTCATTTCGGACGTGCCCGCATTTAGCGCCGTTAAGAATGTTAGTGACGTTTATAGGGGAATTCCGTGACGTCATTGGGTGTGACGTTTTAGGGTATGACGTCATCATGCTTAAGCTATAAACCGCAGCCCGCTTAACCTCTTAGTCACTTTTCCCCCATGGGCACAAAACTTCAACACCCTGCCACGTTTTGCGTAGCGGGACCGACGGGTTGCGGCAAGACTCAGTGGGTCAGTACATTAATTAGAAATCATCATCATGTATTTGTGGAGCCTCTTGAGAGCATTTTGTGGTGTTATGGTCAGTATCAGCCGGCTTACGAGGAACTGTCTCGCGATCTACCTGCTGTTCAGTTTGTGGAGGGGCTGCCGGAGGATTGGTCAGAGCACATCGACCCGACGCACCGACATCCAGTGGTCTTGGACGATTGATGCAGGAATGCGGTAAAGATCCTCACATTGCTAAACTGTTTACCTAGGGATCCCACCACCCCAACCTGTCTGTGATTTACATCGTGCAGAACTTGTTCCACCAGTCGAAAGAGAGCAGGACCATCAGTCTTAACTGTCACTACATCGTCCTGTTCAAAAATCCCAGAGACCGATCTCAGATTGTTCATTTGGCCAAGCAGATGTACCCGGGGCAGACAAAGTTTATGGTCGAAGCCTACGCCGATGCCACCAGCCAGCCCTATTCCTACCTGTTCATCGACCTGAAACCCCACTGCCCGGAAGAACACCGCCTTCGATCCTGCATTTTTCCCGGCCAAACGAGCTACGCCTACGTGCCTAAATAGACCAGTTTTACGTCAATGGCCTCACTCGTCATCATGACGCGACGGTTGAAGGACAACGCTTACGCGCTGCGCATTTTGAGCGCAGCTTCGCCCAAGAAACGAAAGGACATTTTGAAGTATGCCGACAAGGAATTGATCACCTGTTTGGGTGAATGTGCGCTGAATGTTTTAAAAGGCCGTGTTCACCTTACCCCCAGTCAGAAGAAAAAACTCTCGCGACACAAGACACATCTGCGAGCTCTGGCTGACAAGAAGTCCTCTCGCGCCAAACGCAAACAGCTGTTGATTCAGAAAGGAGGATTTCTGGGATCCCTGCTGGCTCCAATCCTGAGTACGCTCGGAGGGATACTGTTCTCCAAGTGATGAAATACGCCCGAAAAACCATGATCAGCGCCCCCACGGACAGCGTGACCAGAGCCATACAGAATGTGCTACTTTCGCGCAACCCCACGCAGAGTAAACTGCAGAGCCTGGAGCAGGACATGAAAGACATTTTGGCCCGAACGGACCTTCTCGACGACGCTAAACTGTCGCTGTACCAGCAAACGCTACAGCAGTATCTTCAATACGATAACGCCCGCAAATCCGCACCCATGTCTGTCACGATGTCTACACCGGCGGAGGGATCCGGCAGAGGGTCGGAGGACCAAACATCATCGGCTGGCACGACGGACGGAGACCCCGCTACTTTGGCCGAGAGGTACCTAACGCCGCAAATTCTCGAGAGTGTGCCTAAAACCTTGCAGCGCAAGGCCAAGCTGCTTATGAACAGCCTAAAGCATAATGACGTCATGACTTTGAACAAAAAGGGGGAATTGGTTGATGAAGGAAATGTTGTCAAGGGTTCGAATATTTTTGATTTGGTGAATGATACTTTGAGGAATAAAAAGGGTTTCGCTCCTCATGGATTTCAGTACTTTATGCACGGATTGGCCAAATCTAACGCGCCCGAGAGTATTATCGGTAATGAAGCACGGCGCAATGTCGTTAGAAAATACAAACAAATGGGACCGGAAGAAATAAGATTACTTCCCGATATTCCTACATCCCCTCCACCCGTTCCCTTTCGAAAAAGGCGCCTTAGGGTTGTGTCAACTCCAGTAAGAGCCAGGAAAAGGCTTCAGTGGGACACGTTGTAATTTCACGTCACACGCATTTTTCCAATCGGGGGAGGGTCTTTACTTTTAAATCGGTGAATGATTGTACGCTTAAAAAACAATTGACTTTGTTATTTAACTATGGTTTATTCTTGATGGATTAATAAATGATGCAGAAGACAACAGAAAAAAGTATGTTTTGTTTGACTTTTTTTTAACCAGTTTTGTAAGTACTACCATTGACTCGCTAAAATTAACAAACACTAAACTACGAGACATTATTAAGACATTATTAAGTATTAACTAAAACTAAACTACGTGAGACATTGAAAAGTTTTCAATTTTTCGATTTCAATTTTCTTTACTCAGAATTTGTAACTTAACTCAACTACTCGAGATTATTATTAAGACATTGAAAAGTTTTCAAGTTTTGGATTCAATGCTTTTTCTTCACACAAATTTGAAGACAAATAAAATCTAAGTCTAACACGGGTACATCGACATTGTATCTCTCTTCGATAAAATCCTGCACCATCACGTCATTGACGAGGCAGTCATCCGTAAACACGGACACATTAGCTCTCATGGAGATGTCCCTACAACGGTGCAACAGGTAAAATAGGCAGTGCTGACCGCAAACCGTCGTGGTGAAAGATTGCAAGCGAACTGTGTTGCGTATAAACTGCAAACTGTTCTTCCATAAAAAAGATTGAACATGCTGCCCGTAGGTGTCTGGTGGAAGCCCGTAAGAGTAAAAAAACTCCGCTCGGCCGTCCTGAGTAAAGTACATCGCCAGCCAGTGGGTGCCCGGTCTATCACTCTCGTCAGCGTTCACGATGAGGGCGCTGGGGTATTTGGTCACGGGCGGTAACCTATCCGACGGGAATACACCAATGACGTCACGGCGGGTCACGCTGTCCCCCTTGAGCACTCTTAAAAGTTGTACGCTGTCCATCGTTTAGTTGGCGTAATCGATCAGAATATTGCGGCTCTCGTCCACTTTGACGGTCGTTGTCAGGGCTTCGGCAAATTTCAACTCCAGACGCATGTTACTACGCTTGACCAGGTTGAAATGAGACCCGCTCGACAAGTGCGGAGACAGATCAAAAGCAAAGAGGGAGTATTCCGACTCGTAGTCTTCCCTGTTGATCTGATTGCCCTTGTCTCCAAACAGGGTATTTATACCGGAATACGAAGTCTGATAGGACATCATGTACACTTCGTCTTTGCCGGAAAACTTGGGTTGAAGAGGTCGCCACGGCGTCTGTTCGTTATCCACGTACAGCCCCAGGTAATTTAGACCGTAATGTTTAAAGTTGTAGGGGTTTTTATGATAGTCGCCGTTGAAGGCCGCGTGCCGGGGGATCTGCCCCAGAAACAGATTTTAGCGGGTAAAAGATTGATTTCCTAGCGGAATAGAAAACGTTTTGACCTCCACTCTGCGCAGCGGGTATTTGGCCGTAGCACTCTGTAGGGTTTTGGCGTGCGCTAGAGCCAAGGTGGGACTGACGACCACCTTTCTCAGGTGAGTGTCCGGTAAAGCTGCCATTAAACAGAAACTGTTTTTGCTGCGATGAAACTTGAGCTTCAGGTTGACGCCGTTCAGTAAAAACCTATCTTGAAAAAATATGTCTCCGTGAATCGGTCCCAACATATCGATAATACGGCTCTCCGACAGTTTGTATCTGCGGGTGCGGGTGCGGGGCTGTGTGGCGGAGGGCTGACCGGTGCTGGTGGACTGACTGCGGGTGCCGGGCTGAGTGGAGCGGGTGCCGGGCTGGGTGGAGCGGGTGCCGGGCTTGCCGCGGGGGATGGAAAAAACACATCGTCGTCTGCGTATGAAATACAAATACAAATCTGTTTGTATTAAAACATCGCTGGCATTACAGTAACAAAGACGAACAAAATAAACGCACATGTACATCGAACGCTTAAACTTACCGTCATCGGGCGAGGTCAGGTCGATGACTTCCGCCTCCTGTACTCCGATCAATTCGACATATTCCATATCTGTGTGTGACAAGAAATGAAGTGAAGAAAACCAAATGATACAAATCTGTTGTATTAAAACATCGCTGGCATTACAGAGACAGAGACGACAAAATACACGCACATGTACATCGAACGCCGAAACTTACCGTCATCGGGCGAGGTCAGGTCGATGACTTCCGCCTCCTGTACTCCGACCAAATCGGCTTGTTCAATATCTACGTGTGATAAGAAATAAAGCCATAAGAAACTGGAAGGAACGTAGGTAACCGCGAGGTTTATGACAAACGGTCGTACGAGAGTGTGGCATCGATAACGAACGTAACTTACCCATTTCCCAGCTAGCAGCCACGGGGGCCTCCAGTTTCGCCCACTCCTCCTCGGCGTTGAAGTCGGGTCCAAAAAATTTCTGTGCCATGGTGACTAACAAAAATTTGTGCTGAGAAAGCAGAGAGGTGATGCTGTTGAAGCTGATGTCGTTGGTGGTGCTGATGGTGCTGATGGTACTGGTGGTGCTGATGGTGCTGACGGTACTGGTAGTGCTGATGGTGCTGACGGTACTGGTGGTGCTGATGGTGCTGACGGTGGCGTTGAAGCAAGATGAATCTGGAGGGCCAGCTCTGCCCCCCTTTTATCCATTTTTCTCTTCTTTGTTCGTAGCAAGGAAATTTCCCGCCAACTTACGATCGAATTTTCTCGATGGCCGCGTCAATTTCGGGAATCATTGTCTTAAGGCACTCCTACTCCGTCATGGTAAGATTAATCCCTCGACCGGAGACCAATGGAAAGCCCTTCTTTTTGACTTGGTGATAATCCCTTATTTTTACGTAAGGCAACTCACGAAACTTTTCAATTACAACATGGCGTCCCTCCGTCAATTTAAATCTGGCGCTAGACGGTAAATCCATTGGCCCTATTACTTTCGGGGTCTTTAGTGGCGCGGTCATTCTTTGTTTAAGCAACGCTCTTTTCGTCGATCCCTCTTCCAAAGGCACTTGAGCCACGGGGGCCTGTTCCGTTTCTTGACGAAATTCAGAGACCGTATTAAGGCTGCCGGCCATATCCCAACTATGCGTGGGTCTACACGACGGCAATGCGTTGCATTGGGGGGGGGGCAAGGGGCTTGTGTTTGAGGACCGGTCATCTTTCGCGATTGAACGTCTTCCAGAAAATATCACTTTCGCGTTGTTCCACTCGCTTTTATTTCATTTTCCTGAATGAGATATTGTGCAACTGCACGTAATATCTCGTGACGTCATTTCTTGAGAGGATGACTCATCCTTTTTTTAACAAAAGGATTATCGTTTTATTGATATGACGTTGCATGACGTCATTTTCTAAACATAAATCACAAAGATTCGGTTTTACTCCCTTAAAACTTTACTCCGGGTATAAAAAATCGTAGGCTCCAATCGAAATATTACATCGTTGACACTCTGCGAGAAGTCTTTCGATCGTGGCTTCTTTATAATAACGCCGTTTCCACTGCACCAAGGCGTAAAAACATTGCCCCCACAAATTAAATCTGTTTTCTTCTTTATACCTAAATAAATCGGCGCTGGAAAGGCCGAGAGACATCAAAAGTTCTTCCCACGGTTTCGTTCCCTCCTGTTCTTTGACGAGATTACCAGCCAGTTCAGCGAGCTGTCGCTCCGTTACTTCGGAGGCCAAAACCATTAATCGGGTAGGCCGACAGTTTGGGATTCCGCTCTCCATATTTATCTCTCGATCTGCTACCTTTCGAATCAAATATTCATTTGAACTACGGCGTCAACATCATTGCCTTAAACGTTTTCTCTCGACTCCAAATTTCATTTTTTCGTGTTTACCCCACGGACTGGTCGTTTCATGTCTCCCAGCGACGCATTAACTTCTTTCACGTTCCATTAAACCGGTCCGAACAAAAAGCCGCGGTCCAAGCCCGTCGTCTTCCGAATAACCCCACTATTATCCAAGGCTCCATCCTTTGGCACCACGAGCCGTCCATTGTCCGAGCCAACGTCGCCCCAGACCCATTGCGTTCCATTGTCTAGGAATTATCTCCTTGCTCGTCTGGCGGTTCATTGTGTAGGGATTATCTCGCTGCCAGTACGGCTGGCCGTGCCGTCCAATGTGTAGGGATTACCACCTTCCCATTTTCATCTTTTTACCCTATTCCCTATATTCCCTCTGTATCACTCTATTTGTACACTATATTACGCTGTACGAAAGGTCAGTCCGCCTCCTTCCATCGCTTATGACTATAAATCTCATTATTATTCTTATTTTTATACATATGTATTTCTATGGTCAAATTGTGCTGGATCCTCCCTGCCTTAAACGTTTTCTCTCAACCCCGAATTTTATTTTTTCGTGTTTACCCCACGGACGGGTCATGTCTCCCCGCGACGCATTCACTTCTTCCCCCTACCTTCATCTTTGGTCATATCACCCCTTTCATGACGCTCATCCCATTAAACCCAGCATCTTTGTTCTAGAATTATAAAATCTGCAAGAAGTGGTAACAAATGTAAGACAAGTGCACCTACTCCTTGATTCCCTTAGGATTGCCTGGTGGGCCAGTCCGTATACCATCACACATTGTATGACTCATCCACTATTTTTTATTATCAGCAAGGTCAACCTGTGCCAAAAATTTTGAACCCACTATGTTCATATTCATATCTCCAATATTCACCCTCTACAGTCAAGGTCAACCTGTGCCAGACTTTCTGACCTTATCCTATGCCTATCCCTTACCCAAGGTCATTCTGTGCTCTAATTTTTCACCCTACACCTCATTCCTATTCATAATTCATATCAATATCATATTATTCATATACTTATGCATATTAATGTGATCTTTTGCCATTTTTGTCGCAAAGGTCAAATTGTGCTGGATAGTCCCCCCACTACTCTCGGCTTTTCCGAGTGGCTTTCTTACTTGCGTTTTTTTGGGTTCCTTCGCATTGGGGAATTTACTGCCGAATCCCACTAATCTTCTAGCCCGTTGTGTCGGTCTGATGTTACCGTCAAAGACTCCCCTTTAAGGGTCGAACTTATCCTACGTCACTCGAAAACAGATCAATATGGCCATGGTTATGTAGTTTCCATCCCAGCAGCGCATAGCTGGCACATGATGTGGAAATTGCTGTCCGATCCCAGCGTTTGATGGTTGGCCCAAAGTTATTTTATGCTGGAGTAAATCCTTGTTAATTTGTTCATGAAAGTTGGGTAATTTTGCATTTCGCAGATGTAATTGCTGTTTGAATTTGCATATCGAAGGCTTTGTACCGCGCAGGTACATTCCAAAATTAATTTATCGCTCCATGTGCTTTGGGCGGAAACAAATGCTGATATGATAATTGCTTTCCATACATTTTTGCTGATACCTCTATGTATTTGCTGACATGAGTTGCTGTTCCGCGTCACCAAGCTCGGGCGGAAACAATCTCTGTAATTTTTTGCTGAATAGCTGCACTTTGCCTGAAACGCAATGCAAGATATACTTGCAGTTCCACGTCACCAGCTTCGGGCGGGAACTATTTCCATATATTGCTGAGTAGCTATACTTTGATTGTGCGTACTGTAATTTTTTTTGCAGTTCCACGTCACCAGCTTCGGGCTTGATAAGCGTTTATCGTGCATGACGGAATAATACACTTGCAGTAGTATATAAGTGACAGTTCTGGAGCACACGCCCCTTTTTGCCCGGTTTTTGCTCAAAACCCTTGGGTAGTACATCGACCCAAAAAATCGTCGAAACATTTTTGGTGTGGAAAAATGGAAAAATCCTGGAATGATGTGAAACCCCAGTTTTTGCTCAAAACCCTTGGGTAGTACATCGACCCAAAAATCTCGGGGATTTCCACTCACCTTTTGACCCCGGCGCCGCTCGCTAGCTCGCTGGCTAAACAACCCGTGAAAAGCGCCGGGGAATTCCACTCAACTTTTGAGACCTCGGCTGTAAACAACTCGTGACTGGCAAACACTCGCAAACAAGTCGAGACCTGAACTCGTGACCTCTACTTAAAGCATGGCTCTGTTCAAAGCAAAACACGCTATATTTACAACCGCCTTAAATAAATGACCTATTTATAAAAAACATGTCAAGTCAAGTCGATAGAAAAAATGATAAAAATTTGAGAAATCTATATAAAAATAGAGATATGAGCAACCAGCAACACAGACCTCTACTAACGAATTTCAATCGATTTAAGAAGGCGTTTTTAGAAGATTTTGTCAAACGGTATAACATCCCATTACTTGCACCAAAACGTAAACATCATACGCGATTTGAACTAATAAACGGTATACGAGCGGATCAAAAACAATTTAGGTACCTCCCGAGTCAGTCATATCGGCAGCTGTTGAATACGGTACAAAAATATAATATTCCCTATGCAAACAAAGACAGATACGTCAAACAGGACTTTATCAATGCGATTAAAGCTTATACACAACGTAAAGAACTCGAGGAAGTAGACATCAAACGTATAAGGCGTTTTAAAGATAATTTTCGTAATTGGGAGTTGATTCCTCGCTTCTATGAAGACGATTTAATACATTTTTTTGATTTTTACAAGCAGTTGATAGAGAAAACAGTGTTGGCTGAACTCAAAGAAATTGGGAGTTACAAATTACAAACACATCTTAAAGTGCAGTTTAGATTGGAAAAACTTGACGAAACGATTGACTACGGCACCTTTCCCTTTCAGAGCGATCAAGATGTAGTAGCAAATAAAGCCGACGTTAAAAATGCACTTGCTAAGCAACGCAAAGAACAAATCGAACAGGTGGAGGCTTATACACAAAAAGGCTCGGGTTGGATCTTTGACAAAGTTGTCGCTTTTTACATCAACGTGGTTAAATATAATCCAGTGGGTTCTTCTTACATTCCGTTGCCTAAGGAACTGTTAGACAAAAAAGCAATCATAAACGTCGAAAATAAAGATCAAGAATGTATCCGATGGGCGTTGAGAGCAGCTTTAAAAATATATTCAGACGGAGTCAAAAGCCAGCTAGAAACAAATCCAAAATATAAAATTAATAAGGAGCGACCTTCGACTTATCGGTCAGAATCAGATGGTTTAAATTTTACAAACATAAGCTTTCCAACACCGATTTCACAAATCCCTCGTATCGAATCGCAAAATAACTTGGCGATCAATGTGTTCGGTTACACCAAAAAAAACCCGGTATTTACATTCTCCACAAAAGCAAGCGCACGGAGGAACCTATCAATTTACTTTTATTTAACAAGGGCGAGAAGAACCATTATTGTTGGATTAAAAATTGTTCTAGGTTGACGGGCGACATCAATAAACACGACGGCCAAAAACACTGGTGTTTCAAGTGCATGTCGCATTTCCAAACGGAAGAAAAGTTAGCCAGACACAAAGAAGATTGCCAAGGCTTCAACGTTCCTACATGTAAAGTCGAAATGCCTGTCGAAGGCGAGAATATACTCAAGTTCAAAAATTACAAAAATAAGCAAGACGCGCCTTTTGTCATTTACGCCGATTTTGAGTCTGTTTTAAAAAAATTACCGCCGGCAGACACAAACACGGTCAAAACACAGATTCACAAGCCTTGCGGATACTCATACGCGGTCGTCAGATGCGATGGAGTTTGTACTAGCCAAAAGACTTACAGAGGTCAAGACGCGGCTGTTGATTTTGTAGAATCACTTTCTCAGGAAACAGAGAATATAAACGAAACGTTTAAAAACAAAGAGCCGTTGATTTGGAACGATCAATTACAAAAAATCTACGAAAATTGTCATAGATGTTGGATCTGTGAAAAGTTGATAGATCGAGCAAAAGCGGATGAATCTCACTGTCAATGTGATATTCCAAAACCACCAGAGACAAAAGAAGAAAAAATCAAGTTTTGTCGTATAGTTAAAGTTGAAGGCAAAGAAAAAGAGTTCAAAGAATGGAAATGCTTAGATTGCAAAAAGCCCATCAACAATTTTAGAAAGGTTAGAGATCATTGTCACGTGACGGGGAAGTACCGAGGTCCAGCGCACGCTAGTTGTAATCTCAAGTTAAGAATAGTGGTCGATCAAACACCTATTCCGGTGATCTTACATAACTTGGAGAAATACGACGCGCACTTGATTATGCAAGGCGCTCACGAATTTTACGGGAAATCAATTAAGTTGATCGCTAAAAATACTGAAAATTACATTTCGTTTTCTTTTGGCCAACTCAGATTTTTAGACTCCTTTCATTTCATGGCGGCTTCGCTAGATCGGTTGGTTAAAAATTGTTCCCCCGATGATTTTAACTTACTTTGCGAAAGGTTTCCAGAAAACAAAAGCGCAGCGAGTACGACCGAAGGGAGGACGACTTTACTATTGGAAAAGGGAATTTACCCCTATGAATATATCGATTCCTTTGATCGATTTCAAGAGAGACAACTCCCACCAGTAGACGCTTTCTATAGCTCTCTGAAGCAGGGAGGGATAACCGAGCAAGAATATGCTCGTGCAGAGACAGTATGGGAAAAATTTAATTGCCAAAACCTAGGCGACTACCACGACCTATACGTGGAAACGGACGTGCTATTGTTAGCGGCTGTTTTTGAGAACTTCCGCAAAGTCTGTAAACAACACTACGGCCTTGACCCAGCCAACTATTATACGTCACCGGGCCTGTCGTGGGACGCCCTCTTAAAGCATTCAGGTATCCAACTGGAACTACTGACAGACATCGACAAGCACTTGTTCTTTGAAAGGGCCAAAAGAGGCGGTATCTCGAGTGTGGGTGCAAAGCGATATGCAAAGGCCAATAATCCAGAACTACCTGATTACGACCCGAATAAGCCAGAGTCACAGATCATGTACCTAGACGCAAATAATTTATACGGCTGGGCGATGAGCAAATATCTACCCGTAGGGAAATTTACCTGGGAAACAGACTTAGCAAAATTTAATTACTATTACATCCAAGAGTTACGACTAACTGACGACTACGGTTACATGTTTGAGATCTCTTTAGATTACCCGGAACGTCACCACGACAAACATAATGACTTTCCACTTGCACCCGAAAATATCACGGTACCGAACGAATGGTTTTCGAGCTATCAACAAAATTTAATTGGTAATGGTGAAGCGAGTACGACCTCGGTAGACAAACTAGTGGCCACTCTCAACACCAAACGAAAATATGTGTGTCATTATCGTACATTGCAAAAATATCTCAAACTAGGGTTGTGGATCAAAGAAGTTCACCGGGTACTGCGTTTTCGTCAAAAGCCGTGGATGAAAAGCTATATTGACAAAAACACGAAATTGCGCAAGAAAGCAAAAAATGATTTTTAGAAGGACTTTTTCAAATTGATGAACAATTCAGTCTTTGGCAAGACGATGGAAAATGTGAGATATCGAATTGACGGTCATTTACTGAGGGACGTACAAGACGCCGTCAAATACAAAAAAATTAACTTATAAACCAAATTACAAATCGACGGTGCCATTTGGGGACTGTTCCCTTTTGTTTGTGGAGATGTACCGAACCAAAACAAAATTAAATAAGCCAATATATTGCAGTGTAAGTATTCTTGATATCTCAAAAACGTTAATGTACGATTTCTACTACAACGAACTAAAATCAACTTTTGGTGAAAAAGTACGCTTACTTTACACAGACACTGATTCTCTATTAGTTCAAATCGAGCGAAGCTCCGACGATTTAACTGGATACCTAAACGAAAAGCGCCATTTATTTGACTTTAGTAATTACCCGCCAGATCATCCGCTTTACAGCGTCAAAAATAAAAAAGTTATAGGCAAAATGAAAGACGAATTTGGTGGCAAAACAATTTTAGAAGCCGTTTGTATCAGACCGAAAATGTATTCAATTCTGACGGTCGATCACAATTTAAAGAAGGCAAAAGGGGTTTCCAAGGTAGTAACCGAGAAAAGCTTGACCCACGAGATGTATAAAAGATGCCTATTTGGCAAAACGCATTATTGCAATAAACAACAACTATTTAGATCAGATAAACATCGGATCTTCACCATTTCACAAAATAAACTTAGTCTGTCACCGTTGGACACAAAGCGCTACATATTACCGAATGGAATCGATACGTTAGCTTACGGGCATAAGCGAACGAAGTGAGCTGACGGGAATTACCTACTCCGGTAATTCGGTGTCTTCGGGTACTACCTGAAGTTCCTCTTTGACGAAACTCCTATTTGGCCCGTTTAATAAATAGTATAAAGTTGGGCCCGTTTTGACCCTCTTGCCTTTCACCCGTTTAAATTGACTGGTGCGCTTTTCAATTTGATAGACGTCCACGGACCAGATCAGATCTGTCGCCCTTCTGACGGTACCTCCCTCTTGCTCGCCCGGGTAATAGAGGTACCTAACGACCGCGTCTGGAGGAAGTTCTCTTTGGGTAGTTCTTACAGGTGCACTGGGTGTTTGGCTCGGTAATACTCGCTTTGCTCGTTGCTCCCTCTGGTCGCCTACGCTCGCTAATTTTATAGCTTCTGCAGGCACGGCATCGATTAATCGCGTTTTTTCCTCGTTTAACGATATCACGACCTGAGGCAAACGCACCACCCATTCCACGTTACGCACACCCACGTTTAACATTTCTTGAGCGTATTGGTGGCCAAATAACCTTTCGGCTAAAGTGCGGTTAAACCTTTCCACGATTCCTTGAGATCTGTGTACCCCAGGTTCACCCACTTGAATTTGTACTTTATTTTTGGTCATTAACTTTTTAAACTCGCCTTTGAATTCAGACCCCGAGTCTACCATTACGAATTTAGGCCAGGTTAGAGGTGATCGCTCGTAAATTTTCTTTATTGCCTCACTCACTTGCTCGGCGGTTTTACTGGTCAACGGTTCCGCCTCTTTATACCGGGAACCCACGTCTACTACGGTCAAAGCGTACTTAAACGTTTTTCTTTTAACGCGGTCCCAGGGTAAATACAAAACGTCCATTTGATGCGCATAATTAGGTTCGACCGATTCTGATTGCAACATTGTAGGTCTGGGTACGTAATTTGGTGCGGGTAAAAATATTTGCCAAACGGCCTGCTTTTTAAGCCAGTTTCTGACGACCGATTTGTCTGCACCAGTCTTTTCGTGGAGACGATCTACCGCACTTTCTCCTCGCCAGTAACCCTGCGGGCTGTAAAACAACTTTGAAAATTCTCTCTCCATTTTAAAAATACTACTTTTTAAAGTTACACGTATCGAGCGAGCATAGCGAGCTACGAGCGTAGCGAGTACCGGTAAGCCAACAACCCGACTATCGCAGTTCCAACTATAATCCAAACAAACTCGCGAATTTTTTGATTTTCGGAAGGTTCGTAAAAATCGGATAATTTAGGCTCTGGCGGTAACGGGGTAATACTCTTACTGGTCAATTCCGAATAAGCCCGCAACGCTTCGTCCACGTTTACAAATGTCTGCTGACTCGCGCGTTCTTGTCGCATTCGTTCGTTTAAAAAGTCTAGCATGTGTATGCGTTTTTGTTCCCAGGATTCCTTCGCTTGCGCCAATTGTTCTAACGCGAGGTCGTGACGCTTTCGTTCTTCGTCGACTTTACTTTTTGATAAACTGCTAAATAAAAAATTTGAGCCCGTGAATGCCAAGGCGTTTACTATCGCTCCTCCAACCATCATTAAAGCACTAGCCATTTTTAAAATAAGGTTAAATAAAATAAGAATCGTATTATATAAAAGTAAGATGTACACCAAAAAGCTTAACCCGAGTCGCAGACTTAAAGTTCCTCGCGCGATCAAAGGCGAAAGGCGCGAAGTCACAATTACGCACAACCCGAGCACCATAGACGCGGGTCACACGTTTAACGTAAAATTCCCCGCTTTAGGCACTGACGACGTCATTGTACCCGGTACGGCAAAGTTGGCTTTTAAACTGGATCTAGACGGCGGTTCGGACATCGGCAGGACGGTTTATAACAACGTAGCGAGAAACCTGGTTTCGGAAATAAATGTGAGTCTCCAGGGAAACAAGATTGTAAGTTACCAGGATACAGACGTATTTCACAATTTCAAGGACAATTGGTTACCCCCGTCGCAGACCAAAAATATGGCGTCCTTTGGACTAGAGAAAGAAAATGTAGCCAAGATACGTCTAGGGGCTGAAGATGCTAATGCCTCCTTAAACGACGGTAAAGACAAGGCGATCGCCGACGCTTTTAAAAACAGGTACGCGATTCCACTGGACACACCTATGTTGACGGATCATACCCCCTTTTATCCTTCGTGGTTTAAAGAGCCTCTGACGTATCAACTAACTTTTAACGGACACGACAAAGTGGTTAACTCGTCAGATACCGCCGCGGAATACGCCATTTCGGACCTGACCTTGGAATACGAAGTCGTTACTAATCGAGATCTAGCGCAAACACTAAAAAATAAAAAAACGATGCATTACCTATTCGACCGGGTTCACTCGTGGAAGAAGCAAGCGGTAAACAAGAGTGACACGCTATGGAACATTAGCATCGACCAGACGATCAAGAGCTTGAAAGGAATTTTGATCCTGTTTAAAGACCCGACGATCAAGAACCCGCAAAAATTTTATAATCCGCATATAACTAAAACGGTTGTGACGGTTGAAGGTAGACCTAATCAATTGTACTCGAAAGGTCTGTTTGAATATCAACATTGGAACGAAATTACAAAGTATTTTGGAGACTCGGATAAAGAATTGGCTAGAGGGGTCGTCTCGGACTTATCCTTGTTGGGAGTAGACATGGCGGACTACCTAAAAGACAAGTACGGTCTCTGGCTCGACTTCAGAAGTTCTGATGACAATTCTGCCCACGGATCGGGTAGGCCTCTCGGTGGAGGTGGGGACATTTCTATACAGATGGAACGAACGGCCGAAACCGCAGGACCGCTGACGATGTACGTATTCCTGGTTATGGATTCTCAACTCACTGTGGAAGAAGGAAATTTTAAAAGTCTGGTTTATTAAAAATGAACGAGCGAGCAGAGCAAGCGAGCTACGAGCGTAGCGAGAACGAGATGTTTAAAAATCCTCACTGCGCCTTAATCGTGGGCAAAACTGGGTCGAGTAAAACTCAGTGGGCTTTAAATCTTTTAGAGACCAAATACCGTTTCACGTTTGAAGCCATAGTCATTATATGCCCGACGCTTTTTAAGAACAAAACTTATCTCGACAGGTTGTGGATATACACCGACGAAAATGTCTACTTATGTGATTTAGATCGAGAGAGACTAGAATTAAACGAGGCGATAGAACTCTAAAAAAATATTTGACGGGATAAATACATTATTTATCGTCGACGATTGTGCCGCCAATCAATTTATTAAGTATCGAAAGAAGTCTAAAAGTGGTTCAGTTTGCGCGTTGTCTAAAATGGCTTTTAGCGGTAGACATTACCTCCATTCTTGTTGGCTTTTAACACAAAAGTACAACTCGGTGCTAAAGGATTTTCGCGAGAATACTGCCTGGACGGCGATATTTCATTGCAAGGATCGTAATTCGTTTGACCAATGTTTGGACGAGAACGATGTAGTACCAGACGAAAAGAGAGAAGAGATTAAAAAATATTTACGCGATGTTAAATTTAGTAAATTGGTATTAAATACCGAAGCACCGGTTCATTTCTTTGTTCAATAAAAACGAGAAAAATTTTTTAATTACATTTATTGAATAATATGCTCGAAAGTAAGAAAACTTGCGTTAAGTGTAGTTGTCTCCTAGACTTGGCAAACTTCTCCGTACAAAGAACCGGTAAAGTCAATTTGACCTGTAACGCTTGTATTGCTAAAGTACGTGTTCAACAAGAATTACATAACTGTCCTCACGGAAGACAAAGATCTAAATGTAAAGACTGTAATGGCTCATCGATTTGCCCTCACGAAAAAGAAAAATATCGTTGTAAGATTTGTTCTGATCCAATCAAGGTGACGATTAAAAATTGGATTAGCGACTCTAGAAAATCAGATAAGAAATACGATAGATTTGATCCTGATCGTTTCATTGATACGGACTTTTGCAGAGGGTTGATCGAGGATTACCCCCGTTGCTTCTACCCAGATTGCAAAGCCGAAATGCAATTTTTAGAAAATAGAGACGATCTTTGTACCATAGAACGATTAGATAACTCCATTGGTCATATTAAGTCTAACTGCGTTTAGCTTGTAGGAAGTGTAACTTTAGGCGCAAGTGCGACCAGGTAGTTGAGTCAACTGACTTGTAAGTAAATGATAACTACCTATGAACTAATTTTATTTGCTTATCCTTTGTTATAACTGGGCTACGTCAGCTCGGTTATAACTAAATTTATTTTTGTTATAATTAAATGACAGCTCTGTTACAATACGTTGAACTACTTACCCAGTTAGTTATCGCGGCTAACTAGACTTATTATACGGTCGAGTACCTACGACTAAAGCATACCTACAACAAATTTAAAACGTATATATTTAAATGGACGACATCAAAAGTATACTCAACGAGCAAAGCGGCGCGAACAACGAATCAAACGAATGTAAACCAAACGTAAAAGATAGACTCTGTTCAATAGTCGCGTCGGGCGAGAGTAAGAAGTACCTCGGCAAAGAATATTCGATCAAAGAGATTGAAGCTCTGTCACCCAAAGATCAAGAAAAGCTGTTTAACCTATACGAAGTTAAGTTTGGCAAAGAGATTGTTAGAACCCTTGGTTACTCAATTTTGAGCCTCTACTCTCGCTTGCTAGGAATAGCTACTCCGATTGATCTACTCGGGTTTAACGTCAACTTAAAGTCCGAAGAAGCACTTACTAAAGATTTAAACGACGACCCGATTATCAGTCAAACGATGGGACACTTACTCACTGAAGTTTGTTATAAATACGGAGTGTACCTATCTCCACTTACAGCTGCGTTGATTACCACTAAACATCTAGAATTCAACAAAAGTTCTCTTATTATAAAAGAGGATGTCAACAAACGAAGTGAACGAAGCGAACCCGACACCAGCGAACCCAACACCAGCGAACAACCAATTGTCAACGGTAACTAAAGCCAAAAATCCGAAGCGTGTAGAACAAGGTAAAAAATTAGCCGAGCATAACAAGAAGATGAAGCAACAATTAGCCAAGATGAAACTAACGGGAGAAGCGGGTAACAAAGAGAGCAACCAAAATAAGATCTATCAAACGGTTACAGAGAACAGAAGCTTTATACTCGGTGGATTGGCCATCTCTGGGGTTATTCTCTATTTTATTTGGAGAAACAAGTCGAGCGCCCAGCCTAGTGCACGACAAGTTAAAAACCAATTAGATAAACCAAAAGCGAGCAGTGACCGACCCGAGATTTTAGATATGGAATGAATATCCACACTTCGTTTGTTTCACGCTCTGCTTCATTTAAAAGTTCTTTATATATAAATATGAGTAACGCTAAATCAATCGACGTAAACGGAATTGCAAATACTCTTTACCACGGTGCAGTCGTCTCGGGAATCTCACTCGGTTACGCTATGCTATCGAGCAAGCTATTTAAAATTAAACCACCAGATCTAAATAGGTTGCCCGCCGAGGATGCGTTGAAATTGACGGTGTTGTCTAGTGGTGCATTGGCTACCCAGGGTTGGTTGGTAGCGCAGGGTATTCTGCCCGCTAGCCTGCCAACCGCTTAAAAAAAATAAAACATATACTATAAAAAAAATGGCAGAAGGAGGATTCGATCCCGAGGAAATACCTCTCTTGGAAGATCAAGAAATAAACTACCAAGATAACTTAGAATGGGACGATACCTTTGATACAACGCTAGAAGAAACGTCCTTTATAGAAGACACTAATTTTACACATCCTATTGACGTTGGGCCAGACGAAGAAGATGAAATATATGGCGGCTTAGAGATCGAAAAGCGATACAACGAGTTAATTAAAGACGTCGATCCTTGTTACGTGAATATAAAGTGGACGATTTTTACACAGCTATCAAAAAAGAAACTGGTTACGAAACAGAAATTAAAAACCCAAATATTTTTAATTTAGATAGTAAAGATCGCCTGTACGTAAAGTTTGAAGGCAAAAAAGTTCTTTTAACCCAAGAAAACAATAGTGAAGTATTTCTTAGCCTAAATACTATTAGACAAAGAACAAACACAGATTTTATAAGATGCGTTTTAGGCTTGCGTCATTACGTTTCCGGAAAAAAAAAACAGGAGAAGCTGCTCGGGTCTCTCGTAAACTCGCGAAACTTCATCCCGAGAGCATAGAATTGGTAGAAATACCCCGGGAAGCAGATCTAGCGAGCGACATCGTGGAAGACCTCACCCGTGACGTAGACGTTCAAACCGAAGGGTTAAATTACAGAGAACTCGTCGCTTTAGATAAATCACTACAAACGGTAAAAGGAGAATTAATTTTAAATCAAGGTAAATTAGATGAGTTAGACGCAAAACTTCAACAATTCGAAGCCGAGTTGGAAGAAGCGACGTCCGAAGAAGAACGTACGGGACTTCAACGACAATTAGACGACTTACGAGTTGAAAGACGGGGTAGATTAGAAGTCATCAATAGAAACACCAATCAATTGAGAAGCCAAATTAATCGCATCAAGGAAACGATCGAAAAGATCATGAATTCGGATTTGACACTACGCGAGAAGATTCGAACGATATTTAGAGAACAAGGCGTCACGATCGTGAGCATTTTAACGGCTTTTAGTTTAGCGGTAAGTACCATCGTTAGTAGTATAGTGGCCAGCGTCAGAGCTGTTGGAACGAGCGGAGCGAATGTAACGCCTGAACCCACACCTAAACCAACGCCGGCTCCTCCTTCCAAGGGTGGAATTACCGATTGGATCAAACGTCAACTGTGGAACCTGGCAAACGTATTGAAGAAACTCGGGTTGAGTGTCTTAGGAGCTTTGCCTGGGATCATCGGTAGCATTTTGAGTTGGATTTTTAACGTGGCGAGTAAAGCTGTTGGATGGGTGGCAGATCACGTGTGGACCTTGTTCGTAGGCGCAGGTGTTTTGCTTTTGACGTACGTGCAAAAGAATGGGTAAAAAGGACCAAAAACAAAAATATTCCTTCCTAGATTTAGGAGGGAATATTCTCTTTTGCTCTAATTCAAAACGTTTAAGTTAAAATTTTATACAATATAAACCCGACGACACCCACTGCAACGGCTCCAACGGTTAATGATAGTTTTTCTTCATTGTGGGTGTCTAAAGGCTTTAGAATTGGTTCTGGTTGCTTCCTCGGTAACACTGCCGGTTCTGGTAACTCCTCTTCGTCAAAATCAACTTTTAAACTCGTTCCACTTGTGCCACTCGTTCCGTTATTCAAACTCGGTACGTAACCAGTCTTCATATCTGCAGTCACGACTTGTAAATTATTGTTGTACCCCTCAAACGTGCCGATGCGTAAGTCCATGTCCGAGGGCACCAGATACAAACCCGGGGCAACTACGAAGTTTAAAGGTGTTTTTGCGTATTGTAACGAATCTTGATATTGGTCGATCGACTGTTCGAGATCAGGGCCCGAATTAATTAAAGATTCCACAATCGTAATAAATTGGCGTCGCGCGTCTAATCCGGTGCCGGTGGCCAAAACGCTGGTCTTGGTCTGTGCCTGTGCTCCGAGTAACGGTAGCCGTAAGCTCGAATTGATTCGTTTACCTTGGTGATTCCCACGTCCGTCAACCGAGACTTTTTAGGAACGAAGTCCCACCAGGCCAAAGTAACCGCGTCCGACTGTGAAATCCAGGTAACCGTGTATGTACTCGCGTGACCGGAGCCTCCCCATCCAAAACCCATGTAAGTAGATCCCGCGTATTTACCGTTGGTCACGTGTAAGTCGTGCGCGTCGTAGTTTTTACCCGGAACAGGTACGTATCCATTGTCGTAGTAGTAAGCTGTCCCTAATCCGTTTGACAAAGTGTCCCTATTTTGTTTATACGATTTATTTGGGTCTACTCCGTATAAAAGGCACATGTCGGTAAACTTCCGATGGTCGTAATTATTGTGTAACGCGTCAAATACGTCGTTGCTCAGAATGGGCATCACGCAGTCGTAAAATATTTTTCGTACGGTGTAATACACGTGAAAGTTAAATAAAGCCGAGACGTACGGATTGGGGTCGGACAGCAGATCAAAGCCCACACCGCAGGCCGTCGTCGCGCAATAGACCGCAAGATTAAATTGATTTTGGTAAAACGATATCACCTCCGGAATAGACCACCTATTTACCGCTTCATCCGTAGTTAATCGGTAATTTATACGCGTGCGTTAAATTTGGAAACTCGGCTGTAAAGGAATTGTCTTCGTTTACTAAAATATTTAAACTACTAAAATTGCCTCCCATTTATTTTAAAAGAATTTTTAAAAAAATCTTCACCAGTCTTTTACAGGTGCCGTCGGAATAGTCGCTTCTCGATAAGTGGGTGGATTCTCTTCGTACTCCCTCCGGTCGTACTTAACCGACTTTGTAAAACTTATTCGCCAAGTTTTTTCATAAGATCTTTTTTTAAAACCGCCGCCCGTTCGTTGGCTAGCGCTTCTGCTCTTTCGTTGACTTGACGTTCAAATTCTTGCTCGCTTTGCTCGCTGCTCGCTTTGCTTGCTTCCAATTTTGTAGACGTACGTGATCTAATCTTTTCTTTCATCTCGTTAAACTTTTTCAGCTCGGATAAAATAAGGACAAATTCTTCCTGGGATATGTCGCCGTCTTCAATCGCGTGAGATACGTATTCCTCAATTGTATTTAATTTAGCGTCTGCCAAAATTCGAATTTGATCGTGTTTTTTAGTTTTGTGGGTGAGTCTACGGAAGGCGTACTTTATAATCGCGTAAGTGCCAAACGCACCGATAGCGATGCCTTCCATCACAAGTCCGACGGGCCCGGTAACGACGCCCAAAATGGCGGGAATGCCTACGGCTGCCAATGTGGCGCCCAGTGCTTCTACTCCATATTCCACATATCCGAGCGCTGTTAAAAGTCGTTTTATCTTTTTGTAACTATTTTCCCTCGCGTCGCGTTCTCTTTGGATTTGAGATTTAATTTCTTCGATCTTTCTTAGCCTGTAAACCTTTGTTTCCGCTTGTTCAGTCGAGTTTAAAGTCAACTCCGGGTGTTTACTTAAATCTGGGTATACGTTAGTCGTCATCTTTTATAATTACGCGTTTTAAAAAAATGTCTAACTCGATTAAAATTTTGCCGATGTTATTCAAGAGCTCACCTCTGTCGTTTTTAACAGAAAAAGTCAATTCACTGATGTTCCTGTCGATTAACTTTTTAGGCGTTTCACAGTGATTACAGGTGCGAGGCTCGGTAGCTATCACGTACAAAAAGTCTAAAGTTTGCCAGTTATAAAAGTTGTCAAATGTATTTAATTGTTTGCAATGAATAAACGCGAGTTTCAAGGGGTTTAAATCGTACTTGCCTTCATAAACAACGTTGGGTAAAAGTTTTATTTTGGGTAAGTTTAATAGCTTGGACACTTCTTTGTTTAGTCGCAACTTGAGACTGGGGTCCGTAGTGGCCAAAGTCACCCGTTTAGATTCCGAGTCAACCTTAAAAGAAACGCCCGGTATCGAGTTTAACAAAAAGTGAAACCAGTCTATGCCGTAATAACCGGGAGATACCACGATGTTTCCTCTTTGACCCTCAGGTAATGGTTCGGATGAGCTTCGCGAATAAAGTCTGTCGTATATAGGCCCAGTTTGCCCCGTCAAAAACAGTCTTTTAGTTAATTCTCTTCTGGGTCTCCTGGGGGAGTTGGTGGTGGTAGGTCGAGTTGGTGGATTTCCTTCGTAGATTTCATCTAAAGCTTGTCTTTGCCCCTCGGGCAGTGAAGCTGATTTAATTTTTTTATCGTCGAGATCAAAAGCTAAACGAACTCGCGTTTCTGATGGTTGTCTTTGGTTTAACTGATCTTCTAAAGCTGCAATTTCTTGGTTTAGCTGCTCAATTTCATGATGATTGCGATGATTCTGATTTCTTCCGCTAACTCGCCCCTTTTATTTGCTTGGATCAATCTGTTTTTAGCTGTTTGTACTAATTCTGGATTGGGAGATGAGTCCGTTCTTTGCACTGAGGGTATACCGGACGGTCGTTCGCCAAGTACCCCCGCTGGCCTACCGTCCAAGTTTGTATCCCACTCAATTTCAGTGGCGTTTGTTACGTTAAAATATCCAGCTTCAAACTGAATATTCTTTACTCGGACGACTTTGTCGCCTTTGGTGTTGTTGATCTCGTTTTTCAATCTAAACGTCTGCGGGTTTTCGGTCAAGTGAAAAGTGTGAGTCTCCATTTTATTATATATGTTTTATACGTCTTGTTTGGCGAGGTTAAACTTCTCCATAGCGTTTTCCCAGTGCTTATCCGAGACTTGAAAAAGTTCTTTAACTTTAGATTCGGTTTCCCCAGTTGTGTCTTGATAACACACCGCGATTAAAGCCTTCAACGGTTTACCTCTAGAGATCTTACCGTTTAAAACTTGGTTCAACTTGTATTCTATTTCACCCGCTTCGCCGTTTTTAAAAGACAGATTATACTTCTGCAACGTTTTTCTCGATTTTGGCGGCTTAGGTTTTTTCCAAACGTGATGATTAAAGTACCAATCTCCCATATCTGCTGGGGTGTACGAGGAAACCCACCCAAGAATTTGACCACAATTTTTACACGCATATCTTTCATCTATTTCAAATATTTGGTGATTGCAAGGCGGTCTCGGTTGCACATTTCTCGTTGCCCCAATTATGTGTACTTCCTTTCTATTCAACAAGTGGCAAAGTTCCGCATCAGTCATTTTATATAAGGGTTTATTTACTTAAAGTAAAAAAAAATTTAACATCGGTTAATATAACCGAGGTTAAATTGATTTTTCAAATTTAATCGTCTTTTAATTCAAATCCGCTAAACGCTTGCAACGTCGACTTACTCGAAATTAGACCGTCATTTCTAATTTTCAACATTGCCGCTGTCACTCTATACATGACGCTGGCTCCGCAAGACAGTGAACCGTGGGTACCGTAGTATACGTCTTTTGCACAAATAAATGATTGCGCGTCGCATCTCTTATTGATAAATTTATCGATATTTGACGAGTCGATAGATCTTTTTTTGTGATCAAATAGCGAAGCAAAGGGATCTATTTTAACGTACATTTGGTTTTTAGCCGTATAAGGCGGTTTAACTACATATTCGATTTTGTTCAATTCATCGATATCGTGACTGGCTTTGTAGGCATTTACGGTGTTAGACAGGAGATTAGACCCTTGAGACTCGATAAATTTATAAACAGCCAAATTTATGTGATCGAGTACGTTTGCCGTAGGTGATTGTATCTGGTAACAAATTTGACGGCCCTGGGTATTTTCGGGCGTTTTACCTCGAGTGCCATATTTGTAAAGTGGGTTTATACCGTAACAGGGTTCTGTCGTCATAATCAACAGGCGTTTGTTTTGGTCGTTGTGATGGTAAAAAATGGGTGAAGTGTAGATCCCTTCTTTAACCACGGGATTTGAAATGATTAATTTACTCGGGTCAAAGGGGCCATAGGTAACATTGGGATCGCAGCTGTCGACATTTAGGCTCGTGGTCGTCTGAAACGATAAATACTTGAGTTGACATGGTTCTGATTTATAATTAGGTTTCTAAAATTTTTCTCATTTTTATTCGGACGGGATTTCTACTTCAATTAAATGTTCGACGTCAGCGTTGTATTCAATAATTAATCCAATTTTGTATAAGTCCGCATCGAGTTTAGTAGCTGAATCGGGCAATGACTCGTTCTCTCGCACGTGCCTCAGCTTTTTATGCTTGCCGTCTACGAGAACCACGTGATCCATTCCTTCCAACTTGTCACAATTTACGCAGCAGGTGCAGTACGTACAACCAAAACATTCGATACAATTGGCACACTCGTAACAGTCCTCGCAACTGTCCAAGGCATTCGAATTTCTGCAGTCGTATGAATTAAAACAAGCCACGCAATTTATACATCTACCGCAATCGTCGCTGGTGAAGCAGTCCTTACATCTGACGCAATCTTGACATTCGTAACAATTGCAACACTCTTTACAACCGATGCATTTGCGTAAACTTTTGGAATTAAAACAACGAAAGCAATCGTACGAATCTATCAAGTCGACCGAATTTCTCGTGTCTTTGCAAAAATAACAATTCACGTTTGTAGTTTGATCTACCATTTATTTTTATGTATTTTATTTTTTTTTTATCAATTTTTTCTCGCGAGTGATAATTCCCAGCGAGTAGCCTGGCACACCGGCAAAGGATGGTGATCTTTAGGAGATTTTTCCCGAGATTTTTGGGTCGATGTACTACCCAGGGGTGTTGAGCAAAAAGACGAGATTCACGTCATTCCAGGATTTTCCCATTTTTTCCCACCAAAAATGTTTCGACGATTTTTTGGGTCGATGTACTACCCAAGGGTTTTGAGCAAAAACCGGGTAAAAAGGGGCGTGTGCTCCAGAACTGTCACTTATATACTACTCTTGCTTCCGGTCTGTTTTCAATAAATTTGTAAGCCGCCAAATTTATATCGTCGAGTACACGCATCACACGCTTTTTCAACAGAAAACAAATTTGGCGACCTACAATATTTTCGGCAGGTTTATCTCGCGTGCCAAATTTATACACGTGATTTATGCCGTAACAGGTAGTGTCGGGCATCATAATTAATAGGCGCTTTTGTTGGTCTTCGTGGGAATAATAAATGGGAGAGCAACATTGACTCACGTGAATATCTTCTTTAATCTCAGGGTTTGAAATAATTAATCTGCTTACGTCAAAGGGCCCATACGTGAGATTGGGATCGCTATTGCGGGCACTGAGTCGCTCGTGCTCGTCGGTTACGATATATGTTTGAGTTGAAATGGTTCTAATTTTCGGTTTTATCCAAACTTTTTCTCATTTTTATTCAGCCGCGTCTATAACCTCGGGTGGGATTTCTACTTTTGTTATTTCTTCAACGTCAACGTCGTATTTAATTAGTAAACCAATTTCATATAAATAATAATCGAGTTTTGTCGCTGAATCAGGCAGTGAATCGTTTTCTCGCGCGTGCCGCAGCTTTTTATGCTTGCCGATCACGAGCACCAAATGATCCATACCTTCCAACTCGATACAATTTACGCAGCAAGTGCAAGCGGTGCAACCAAAACACTCATACGATTGCTGCACTCGTAACAGTCTTCGCAACCATCCAAGGCATTTGAATTTTGAGAGTCGTATGAATTGAAACAATATATGCAGTTTATACATCTGCCGCAACTGTCGCAAGTAGCGCAATTACAACACTTGGTGCAGTCGTTACATTTGTGGCAATCGTGACACTCTTTACAATCGACACATTGAAATAAACAGTAAGAATTTAAACAGCACGAGCAACCGAAGGAATCTACCAAGTCAATTGAATTTCTCGTGTCTTGGCAAAAATAACAATTTACATTTGTTTTATGATCTATCACATTTTTTTTATATTTGTTTAGTTTCCATTTATTTTTTTCATAAAGCGGCGCATAAACCTTTGGGAATAAATATTTCATCCGGCTTGTAAACTCGTTTGCCGTCTTTGGTTTTTCTAATTAAACAGACCCGGTGCCTTTGGTTTTGCACCTGTAGCTTTGCCTGCTCAATTAAATCGCGTTGCGTTTCGTAGCCGTTATCGATTAACCACGTCGCGTGAACGGCGACTAATTAAGCGTATTCAAATTTAGTGGCTAGAGTTAGGGTCATTTCATTGTTAGAGACTTGTCGAGAACTTTTTTAGGTTTTCCCGACGCATCCTGGAGTTGAGCTTTTTTTTTAAAATGGAAAGTCTCCGGGGAAAAGTTCCCCTTTTGGGCTACACGAGTGTTGGTTTGGGAAGTCCCTTTTTTGAGGTCGCGGGTGTTTTTTTGGGGGGAGTCCCTTCTGCCCCGGGATGAGTGAAATCCCCTGCTGCTCTTTAACTCCCCCTTCCCTACTACTGCTTCTAAAATCAAGCAACAAACTGTACTTTTCTTCTACGCCATATCGACAGCCGTCAAGTTTAGGTCCCTCGCGACAGCCCGACCAGATTCTAATTCTGTGTCCGAATCTAAAAAAAAAAAGTTAATTTCATTCCAGTGTTGGTATATTCCAGTTTTCACCACGTATGCGTGTTTGCGGGGGTCGTAGGGGTTTCACTTTACTCGCTTTTATCTAATACAGACTCAAAACTAGCATGAATCACAAATGGTGCTAGTTGTCTGTTTTTAAAGTTTCTAAACTTCATGACATTTTCTTCTTTCTCGATCTTGGGTAATACAACTTTAGATAAGGTAGAATCTATACCTTGGCAATCTAGTTTGTGAAGGTCGAATTTTCTTGGTCATAAAAATGCGAAAGACATCGGCAACAAAAAATTTCTTCTTTTTTTTGTTTACGTCACTTATCAATCTCGAGATATTTTTGATCGGCTTTCCAATCGGTTTGGTGGACTCATCCCGTTAAGTTTCAGCGAAAAGCAGAGCCCCTTCCGACGTAGTTTTAAATTTTAGACAGTAGTTCTGCACTTTGGTTCTCGACGGTAGACACAATTTCAGTTTCTTTTAAAACTGTCATTTGTGGAGTATAATATGCAACAGAAGTCTTCTCGGGACCTTGTGGGCCTGGTTCCTAATCTTTTTTGTGTATTCCACTTCAAACGCGGCTGTAATTTAAAACTTCTGAGTTGTCTATTGAAAGAGATTACTATGGCGTTTATTTTTGGCTTGTTGTGACTGAGAAACTTGTATTATCTGTATTGTATCTGTATTAAACAGTTTTGGTACAAGCTCGAAGTTAATATAGGTTTTAAACTTTCTGACCTCTCTGAAGTCGGCTTCTATAAACGACTCTGGTGAGGTATATTTTTCAATGGCATTAATATAGTCTTTTCTCAACAACTTTCCGTTTCTCGCGGTTCCAATTACCGTAAAATTATTGTTTTGCTCAACCTCCCACAAAAAAGAGAATTTTTTTCAAAGTAGATATCAAAACTGCCTTTGGTTTTCTTTAATAGCTTCGATATAATCTTTCCTCTTATAATTCTGGGGTTTTTTGGCATTGGTATATTGTGACCTGTGATATAATCTCTTATCACAGATTTGTTTCATCTAAAATAAGCTGCCGCCAGTGGTTTCTCCATATTTTTTCACCCTCTTTAACATATAGCAAGAAAATATCTAAATAAACTTTTTCCAACTAGTTTTTTCCTAATAATAAGCTCAATACATTGGCATCGATGTCACCATGTTCACATTTTGTCGGTGTAAAAATTTTGCAAGAGGGTATACATTTTTGGTGAGGGCAAGACAGGTCTTTTCTGCTTTTTTTTTTTTTTTAAATAATATGCTCGATGGCTGGATACCGAAAGGAGGATAGCGCGTTGATGTAGAATACTCGTTAGGGTCACTGGCGGCAGCCGTCAATTAGGTCGAGGGTAGGCCAAGTCAGCTTTGGTCGAGCACCCTCACAACTCTTAATCTGCATTTCATCATTAAGCTAACTGTAAATCACAGGGGCTCACCTAATCACCTATACAGGATTCACCAAATGAAGAAAGAACACTGATAAAAAACTAGACAAATAAAAAAATCCAGGCATCTTTTGAAGTGCACTTGTGCACGGGGGTTTTCCCAAATTACTAAACCCTATTAATAAGGTTACGACCTCATCGTCAATCCCCTTGTAGTGATCCCCTGCAGTGTGCCAGGTAGCTTTGGGCGCCTGACGGTAGACTACCTCCAAATCGACCTGTCCCCGTTGTCGCCTCTTCAGCCACTCTTGAGTCGGCCGAAGGCAAGCCTGGGGCCCCGTTGCTAGCGACTGCTACAATATAGTGACATACGACTACATGTAAATGCATACAAGACATAAGGCCCAGCCGAAGACCTTGACAAAAACAACTCTTTAAAGTCAGCATGCATATTTTTGCTACTGAATGTCACTTTTTTTTCGAAATCCCGAAGTATGCTAAGAAGGATTTTGAAGAACTTAGGAAGGTAAGTGTTTGCGGAAAATAGATCCTCATGCTATATTTTCTCTGGGCAGATGTTCTATTTGAAATAAACTGGGATAATCTTTTTTAAGTAAAACATGAACAATGCAACAAGTGAGTCGGAGTGCAGCATTTTGACCACATAAGCATTTCGTCTCAGATCTAAGGTTTAAAATGAACAGAATACAAAAAAATTCAGAACATGTAGAAGTTTAATTACATTTGGATAAATTCCAATTACTGCTTTCCTCAATGTTACCAGAAATTATCACTCTGAAACAGTCATGTTACAAGCTACCTGGATATTGGATTAACAATGACGAAAGCTTAGAGTTGTAATGACTTGGAATGACTAATTATGTCTTGATCACAACGTTGATCCTATTCCATTATTCTGCATGCAAATAAGAGTTACCACCACAAAAAACAAACAAACAAACAAACAAACAAACATACAATAATCAAACAAGAATTCAATGTGATTCTTCAAAAAACATAAAATTCTGCTCACACTTTGGAAAATGAACAATGTACTATGGGACAAAAACTCATGCATGTAAATGTACTTGGTAGTGTGCCTACAGGGCTTGACTGATAAAGTGGACCCCATGAAAATTCTCAAAGGTTTAGTTAATCAACTGAAAATGCAGAGAACTTTGTCCATTTGCCCACTTACAACACTAAATATGTATTGAACAAGTAAAATTATGGCAAATAATCCGAGGTGTGTATATGGCTCCAACGTGTCTAGAGCAAAGTGTACAATCTCTTTAAATTTGGCCTGTATAAATATGCAGGGTAACTATCACTTCATGTACACACAATTTCTGCAATACAAACAAATATATAGGTCTTAATTATTCATTAAAACAACTTTTTGAATTGAATTTCGAATATACGGGGTGTCTTTAAAAAAAGCAAACCGAACTATTTTTGTAATGGTAACCATTATCTGTTTCATTATGACGTCCTCTTTTGTACGACACCAAAGCTCAATGCAAATTTTGGTCATAGATGACTGAGCACAGCGTGGTTTAATGGACCAAGTCAGGAATGGCTTTGCACCAAATCACTGTTTTGGTGTTTAATTTATATAGTCTAGAGAAGGCTTTTTTGTTAGAATTACATATTTGCTGGAATCTACAAAATGCTGGATACCTATTCCACTAAAAGCGATGATAAAAGAGGCAGAAGTTTGCATTGAAAGAATTGGGGAGCATGTTGAACGACATTTAAGTGTGGTTGTCTTTAAATTCATGCTTTTAATAGTCTACTTTTGCTTTTGTTTTTCTTTTGAAATCCTTCATGCTGTGCAAACCTGTGCTGCATCTTGTGCACAGGTGTTTCTGACACAGTACATTAAACCACTTTGTATTCAGTCGTGTGTGATGGAAATGTGGATTTCTTAATGTCATAAGAAAGAGGACATCATACTGAAACAGATTATATTGACCATTTACAAAAATAGTTAGTCAACTTCAAGAAACAACTAATTAATCTTGGTTTCTTTTCTTTAAGACACCCGGTATACAGCTGTGCACAGCTAAAAGTCTTGTGACTATGTTTTGTGTAATCTGACAAGTGCTACATCTGAGGTTGGGCAGGAATTTAAACAACCAGGGGTGAGATTAAAGGAAAATGAAATGTCCTTGCAAGAAAATCACTCGAGGTTTAGCGGGCACCACGACAGTGTAGGGCCTATGGTATACATTTGTGTTTGCTTGAGGGCATCCTTTAAAATACCCATCTCGTGTTCTGTATCAATTTTTATACATACCACACCTTGATGGTAAAACTTGGGATTTTCCAGATTTCATGAACAAACTTTTGAAAAATCGTAAAATCAGGAAAATAGCGATAAAAGTTAAATCCTGAAATCAGGAAACATCCTGACAAATCTCACCCCTGAACAACACTCCTCATTAACCCAAATAGATTACCAAACACAGGTGGCGTGTAAAGACCATGAGGCACTTCTCAGGAAGATTACAACAGCTCGAACTCTTCATCAGAATCATAAGTAGGTTCCTCTTCCAACTCATCTTTTATTTCTGAGAAAGGAAAGAAATACATTCACAACTTAATTGATTTATTTTTTCTTTTATTCTTTCCGGGAAAAAAAAGAGAAAAGGTTAAAATTCCATTAGTTGGCATGAAATACAATTCCCAATTAAAATATAGATTTAAGTCAGAAACAGCACACAGCAAATATATTTTTAAAAATGCATTATATCCATCTCATCAATACAAGGTTGACTAGAGGCAGTGGATGTTACAGCAACAATCACAGAGCTGTTTTGGATTTCAAGTTGTTTAACAGATAATTGTATCAGTGATTATACACGTTTGTGCCCCTCACCTAGTTTGTGCGCATGCGTACTGAATCCCACAACAGCCAGAAGCTAGTAAAATGGCTCTTGACTCGGCCGGGGTGGATGATCAACATCAAGCTCAGAAAAAGTTGTTTGCCCCTCATTTCCATCCCAATTAGTAATTTAACATTCAAAGTCCCTTTTGCTAACTTGCACACAATAAAAATCCATTTTCTGCCAGATTTTGGCCCGTCTTTCGTACATACCTCCTAAGTGACAGAGTCAGAAGTTGGAAATGAAACCAACATTTTAGAGGGTTTTTTTTTTTCAATTTTGCCGAGTTTTCCCTGACATTTCTCTACTTGTGAATAGTGAGGAATATCATGAACGCTCTAATGAGAAAGTATCATGCAAGAAGAAAACTGTATGAGTGAGAACGGAAAGTTTTTGTTTGGCCTTTTGTTGGCAATTTGATGTCGTTGTATGTACTAGTGTAATGCAGTAAAAGTCAACTTGTACGGAAACGCACTTATATCCAGGGGTGTGTGTGTACGTGTATGCCATGCCCAATATCCAAACATCAGTTTTGACCGCTGTTGGTCATGTTGGACTCAGTGTGGAAATTTGAATCCGCATGAAAAATGAACCGCATTTCGGACAAATGGCTCTTGATCTTGAAGAAATGACCTGATGGATACAAATGATTCATCAGTCTTCCAGACGGTATCACTGATGACCTGAGGAGAAGCTATAAAATATCACCATGTCACAGATTCTTGGCAATTTTTTCACACACGAGGTCTTCAAGGGTAATGGCAGGACAAATCCCTCACGGATATGCGTCGTCTGCTAGAGTAATTTTTCAGGCCGACGACCATTATGTCACTATCGCACATGTGCGAATACAAGAACTACATGTAAATGCACACACAGTCTATGGGGACCAAACATATGTGTATGGTCTGTGATGATTTTGTCCTTGGACCCTCTGAAGCAGCTGGATTAAGAGTGTACACCTAAATATATTGTCAGTCACATCGACAAAAGTGTCGAAGACTGGCCACTGAAAAACATGTACAAAACCTGTGGGGAAAATAAAATATACAAAAATGAATTTAAAAAAAAATCACAAGGTGACGTCATCATGACATCATCATCTAGAATAATTCTTTTATCAGGGTCTTTGTCATCGTGACGAATTTCTTTTAGGACCATACGAGAATTATTGTCTGAAGGTCTGCCAAGTTTGAAGTCAATCAGATATATAAAACTACCAAAAGTCAACTAGTGGAAGAAAATGTGTACAGACCCTATGGGGAAAGAGTCTGAAAAAACAAGCAAAAACGAGAGCTTCTTTGTCTGTTTGCAACATAACACAGGGCTTTTTCGATTTTCATTGAAAATGGCATCATGATTGCATGTCTGTTGAGTCCTTTTGGAGATACAGGGCTTTAAATGATGCAACTTTAATATCACGTGACTTTTGAACTGATGACTTCATCATTCCATGGGATAAATTTTCGTCTATTGCAAACCTTCCTGATAAGATATAGGGCTGTAAAGGATGCACCTTTAAAGTCGTGACTTTTCAACTGATGACATCATCATCCTTTGAGGTCAATTTTCGTCTATCATACATCCCCTGTATCCGTAAAATTTCAACCCAATCAGACATGTATTCCAGGAGATATAGCACCATTAATGTCACGTGAACTATCACCTGATGATCATGTGATCACAAGGACAATGTTTGTCTGGAACATTTCCCTTTTCAACTTATCTGCGAAATTTCATCCCGATGGGATACGTGCATTTGTATTTCAGGAGATACCTGTATCCAGTTTGTAAGTGACTTCGTCACGATGGCGGACGCGCCACGATTTGCAGGCAAGCTCCCATTAGATGATTGCTGAAGTTGTGCGTTAACTTCCGGTTCCATGTAAACGGCTATCAATGCATGTAGCTCTATGTGCAGTGCATGTGCAGTGGACGTGGTTTAAACTGAGGTGACGTCACACAAACAGGATAGGGCTACTGACGATAGACTTCACAAACTTTATATTAGACTTTCAGTTCAGTTTAACCCTGGGCTCAACGGCCAGTGATGGAAATCGACAAATATCACCAAATATGGTAAGTAATTTTTTTCTCAATGGGTCACAGAGATTTTTTGTAATCCTCACTCCGGGCATACGCCACAAGCCTGTAAACTCCCATTATTAATTTGTATGCGAGACAAAAAAAATATCTTTAATATCTGTTTGGAATAAGATGACCTTGATTGGGATCTCAGAGACAAACACAATGTTTCCCTTGCCTATATTAAAGTAAAACGGGCAACAAACAATGAATAGTTATTTCAAATGCTAATGCTTAATTCAGTTCACTTCGGGCTTTTGTTTGCCTCATCCGTATCGAAATAATGGTCAAACGGGGTTTGAATGGGCCCGGGATGAGTGCCGGCAAGAGGATTTGCTGCAGTACGGTGTACGGATTTGCAACTACGGTGATCATGTAAAATCATCTTAATACCAGACGATATGGGACTGTTAGGGCCATCGGTATACACAAAGTATTAAGAAACGTCGATTTAAAGACGGGAAGAAAAATAATGCAAACATCAATTTCATACAATTCTTTCAAAAGTACATCTTATTTCCTGTCAACAGTAACTGGACAAATGATTAGTTTTAACAATTGTATCTGCAAGTGCACAGAAGCACAAACTCCGATTGTGGAATTTAAGTGTGTGTTATGAACTGCACTCAAAATATTGAACACTGAAACTGGTCTTGAAGTTGAAGGATTATCAGAGTTAAAGAATATGTTAAAGTGTCCTTGCTATTTATAAAACAAAAGAGAAAAACTGCATTAGGGCATTTCACTACTGTATATTACATAAATACCGGTAAAGGTTTTTTTATGTCCTACATATTTAAAAAAACTTGGGAACATGTAAAAGTTAAAAGTATTTTAAAATTAAAATATCAGGAACTTGTGACCACTGAAAACCTTGCATAATGCTCTGAAACCTGTGTTCACAATTTCTGCAGATATCTTAAAAAAAATATGCCGGGGACATCTGTAACACATTGTTACAGATGGGATATTTCTTCCTTTGCAATTAACCTGCTGTTTTTTTTTATTTAACTCATTCTTTAGACATTTGTGATATTTTAAGTCTAAACTGATCTGCAGCAGACCCGATTATGTAACTTCCTTCGTTCCCTATGTACATGTATTGTGGTTTGTATCTGATATTCTTTTGTTAAAATGTTGCCCAGTGGGCTGACCGGTTATGTAATGGCCTCTTTATTATTTTCTGGGTGCACATGTATTTAAGAAGTGGGTTGTACCGTGCTTGGGTGCACTCATTGCACTACAGCCACCAGTTCAGCCAGGGGCTCTGCTCTTTTTCCAATTGATGGGTGTCGCCAACCTTCATCACTCCAGCCAATATCTAATTGGCGAGGGCCAATTAGATATTGGCTGGAGTGATGAAGCTACACACGAGTCACCGCTGTAAACCATCTAGTTTTGGGGCTCTTCCTAGATGGCCTTGGACCAGACCAATCCTGTGCACCGGCCAGTGCTTCAGCCAGCTGCGCCCGAGTTGCCCCTCCAAGCCAGAACACCAGCAGTCAACTTGACGACAACACAAACACCCAATAAAGTCCAGTATCCTCGATAGCAACCAATAAGTAATTATTTAATTTTATAAAAAATAGTAACCTGAATTTAAATTGCTTTTAATTATTATTATTTTTGGTTTGTAAACTGAATAGATTTCTGTAAATATAGTTTCCTTTTCTCTGCTGTCATGTTCATCTCTGTTGTGCCCTATTTCATTTTGGTTCTTTTGACTTAGTCGCAACAACATACATTTATATACCTCATGTCCTATTGGTTGCAGTTTTTTAGATAAAGTTATTTTGATGAAGTCCTTCTGTAGAACGTTCTCGGTACGAATTGCATTTCCATTGATAACACCTGCATGTCAACAGACTTCATTCACGAATGTGCTGGTAAACATTCTTCTGTGTTATCTAAAAAACAAGAAAATAATAATTTATTATGTGTCAGATATATATTGATGCATGGATAAAAGGTGTAAGAACTTTTAGCACTTTTGATATCACTTGGCTACATGAGTAGGAATGTTACAGTGGATACTGGATACATGGATATTGATCAATGAGTGATTTACATTAGTACATGCATGGGTCCCCCTGCTCTCTTTGCTTCATGACTGCATTAATCAGAACTGGCAGTCTGTTTGTATGTCAGTGCAACAGTAGGCCTTTTCACCGTTACCTGTTAATTTCCTTGCTTCGTTGTATAGCACCTTCCTTTACCGTGGAAAGAAGTGCATCCGATCTACATATAACTGCAGCGACATTGATTTCCCAACATGGAGAACATCTGTGGTTTTCACTTAAGCAGCAGCAGCAGCAGCAGCATGAAGGATGCCTATACACAAGAAACAAATAAGGAAATTGAAATATTCAGCTGATATCAACATGTAAATAATCAAACACTGTGAACTAGTAATAATATAGCTTTGTCTTTTGGGGGAACAATGAAATATTCACATTGAGTGTTTTGAAAAAATGAAGGAAAAATCTGCTCTCATGTCTTAGGGCATACATTTTTCTGAAGTATATCATATAAAACTGCCAACTTCTTTTCTACTCTGAAGATTTCCAGACATTTCAAATGACATGAATTGAAAATATCAGGGTCTTTTGCATGCTGAAGACTTTGCACTATTCTTCTGAAACCAGTTTGAACAATTTCTGCAGTTGTTTTTCAATATATTTTAGCAGTTACATGTACACATACAAGTAAACATCACTTCCTGATGGTTGCAGTCTTGCTATGAATAGTTTGATGAAGCTGTTCTTATCCTTCTCGGGATCAGTCCTGCTTCAATTGCACTGTCATACCAGGGACATCCAACAAGTCCACCCTCATGTCTGTGCTGATGAACATCTGTATCATTGCAAAAGGAAAACATGTTTATTACAGGTGCAGCAGTTCATGTGTTAATTGATGCATGGGAAAAGTTGAGTCAGAACATGAACACATGCAAATACAGTGTACAAGTGCACACGTATTCCTTGGCATAGCAACCTTGCGTTCTCATTAAATGGGGAGTACGTGGGGACCTGAATGTTAAAAGGGGTGGGGGGACCAGGCACATGGATGTACCCCCCCCACACACAAGTGTGTAAACGCCTTCGATCGTGGACTCCCTATTGTTCCTCTTTTGTTCACACTAACTTTTCGGACGACCTCTCATATGTTTTGTACACGTTTTCCAACCGTGGACTCTTCGGCAACCGTGGACCCTATTGTCCTCTATTGTTATCGGTCCACAATTGAAGGCGTTTACACACTCACACATACACACTTGTGTCAGAACTTGAACACGTGCAAATACAGCGTACATGCGCACATTTTCAATGGCAAAGCAACCTTGCGTTCTCACTATGGTGAATACGTGGGGACCTGCATGCTACATAGCACAGAAAGTGCGGACAAAAACTTGCCATTGGGCATGTTTTGTAAGACGTATACCTTTGCCTACTTGAACCAGTTCCAGCACTTCATCCATCCAGCTTCCAAACCCAGCTGCCCGCCGCACTACGTGTAGCTGTTGGGCCCGGTGCATCCTTGCTAACGATCATTGTGATCATGCCTATTCGGTGTCAAGTCCTTCTGCAATTTCTTGCGCCGGTGCATGAATTTGGTTTCAATTAAGCTTTTATGGGATTACCTTGGAATCCTTTGATCAAGCAAAGTCCATTAAGAACTCAATTGGTGTAATTTCAGGTCCAGGAAGTCCCAAGAGGTCCTGAGAAAACACATGGGCCCCTTGAAAATATCGTCCTGATTGAACCCATGTGTTGACGCCAGACAGCACATATCGTTGATACATGCACAGATGATTTGTGTTAAATATAAAAATTGATTGAGTCGTGATGACATGGAATCTCAGAGTTCAAAGCCCTTGATATTTCACACAATTTTTCACAACCTTCTAGCCAAATTATCTAGAAATTATGCAATAAGACTGCGTGATAATGCTAACATGGACCGATATCACACAAGTCACTGAGCTGATCACGCAACGGACATGCCTAATCCTTACTTCAAAACTGTATGTAAAGTCATTGGGTTTTATGTGTACAAAGTCAATAGGAGAAATTAAATCTTCAAAATTAAATTAAAAAATCCAATTTTGATGCCAAAGTGACATCATGCTTCTACATTTATCTGTGCTGGTGGTCTTTGCTTGTAACAAGTTTCATTTTCTGAAGTGGTCACAATCTACACCATTCTGGCTGTTGAAAAACCTCTGCAAAACTTATGGGGAAAAATAAATACTCAAAAATTCAATAAAAAATAAGGTGATGACGTCATCATGACGTCATTATTTAGGCAATGATTTTGCATCATGGTCTTTGCTGGCTATAACTTTGATGATGATTGAGGATCGCAAAGTATCCGAAATTGTGCCTTGAAAACGTGAACAAAGTCAATAAGATAAAATCAATAATAAATTATGTGATGACGTCATCATGACGTCATGTTTCTAGGACCATCTGTGCATAAGGGTTCTTCATTGGTATAGGTTTGATGAAGATCGAAAGTCGTAAAAGCACTAAAGTGGCGGCGACAAAAAATTTGCACAAAACAAAGTGGTTTTAGGTCAGAAGAAGAATAAGGAAGAAGAAGAAAAAGGAAGAAGAAGAAAAACGAGAGGTCATCTGTCTGTTTGCCAACAGAACAGAGGGATTTTTTGCATTCTTTTGTACATTTGAACAACTAAGGCATCATCACATCAAGTCATTTTTTGTATATAACACCTCTCTTTCAAGTTATCTGCAAAGTTTCAACCAGATAGAACATGTATTTTAGGAGATATACGGTCTTAGGGAGTGCACCTTTAATGTCATGTGACTTGTCAACTGATGACCTCATAATCCCATGAGGTAAATTTTTGTCTGTCACGAATTCCCTTCTAGATATCTGCAAAGTTTCAACCAGCTGGGACATGTACTTTTGGAGATATAGGGCTTTAAAGCATGCTTCTATCATGTCACGTTCCTTGTAAACTGATGACATCATCATCCCATGAGGTTAATTTTCATCTATCACACATAACCTACCAGGTATCTGCTAAGTTTCAACCCGCTGGGACATGTACTTTTGGAAATACAGGGCCTCAAAGAGTACACCATGATATCATGTGACTTCAAATGATGTCATTATCATGGGCCAATTTTCGTCTGTAACAGTTCCGTCACTAGTTATCTTAATGACTGTCATAATTAATACACAATGTTGACTTCCATCAAGTGAAGGCCCACTACACTCTTTTCATAATACACATACAAATTTAACTGACAACAAACTCCACAAACTTTGGACTTCAGTTCCGTTTAATTTGTACGTGAAACAAAAAATCAACATCTCTTCAATACCTGTTTGGAATAAGATGACCTAGATTGTGATTTCAGAAACAAACACAGTATGTTTCCCTTGCCTACTTTAAAGAATAATGGGCAATGAATGATTTCATGAATAGTTGTTTCAAATGCGAATGGTAAAAACAGCTATCAACAATACTGTGTAGTGCACTCTGTGACTTTCTTGTATTGAGTAGTGCATTTGCATATCTACAGAGCCATATGTGTGCAGGCCAGCATCTGACAATAGTGATCTGATCAGGGTATTGTTTCTGCCCTGCATTTGTTCACTGGTATGAAAAGCTTTTGTGATCCACCCCACCCTATGGAGTGGGCAGAAACATAGTAATCAGATCACTCTGCTTCAGAGCCTCATTGCCTTAACATCACTTTCTGCTACTGCACTGCTACTTGCTGCTACTATACATAGTTACATTGTATGAAACATTGTTATATCTATTTGCCTTGGTGCATACATCATTAGTGATTGGCATGGGTCGAGGGACGCTGCATGGTAAGTCCATTTACACATTATGAAATGGCAGATCACTTAGTATTGGTGTTTCCTATATTGTCTGTTACGGGGAAAATTTTGTTCTACAGATATACATGTACTTTGAGGAAGACATTAAGGACCAGTTTGGGGGAAATTTTGTTCTGCAAATGTGCATGTATTTTTGGGAAAGATATTTAAGGCCTTTGCAACTTATTACTATACATAAGAGATAATACAACGAGCCATGAGACTAAATTAAGAGAACATGAATCCATGGGAAGTAGAGGCTTCCGATTGAGCAAATTTGTGATTACAAACCTTGTAGCAGGTTGTTCAAAATGCCCTCTACTTATCTGCGTATATTTTCATAAATATTCTTGTATTTTTACAGCAATCCTTGAGTTCCTCACACCTAAAGTGTAGCAGTGCTCTATGTACTGCCAGCTATACGCTGTTGGTAGGTCTGATATACTTGTACACTGTCTATTACTTTCCATAAGCCACAAGAATCATAAAGGGAACTGTCATAACATGGTTTCTAGGATTTTATAAATTACACGTGTATCTTATTATACTACTTTTTATTGCCGATGATGGGCAACTAGAAGTACAAAGAATTGGGAATTAGAATTGTTCATGTTGTAAATATGACCTTGTATTAACAACGCTTTCTTTATGTGCTGGACTGTATGGAAAATAAGTGTCACTGTGGATTAATATGAACGTTACGTTGAATTCTAAACATGTGGCTTTCACTTCAGCAACAGCATGAAGGGTGCCTAGACATAAAAAACAAATAAGGAAATTGAAATATTCAGCTGGTAGCAACATGTACATAATCAAACACTATGAACCAGCAATAATATAGTTTTGTCTTTTAGGGGAACAATGAAATATGCACATTTGAGTGTTTTGAAAAAATGAAGCACAAATCTGCTCTCATGTTTTAGGGCATACATTTCTCTGAAAAGTATGATATAAAAACTGCCAACTTCTGTTCCATTATGAAGATTTCCAGACATTTCAATGACAATGACATGGGGATCAACTGAAAATATCAGGGTCTTTTAAATGCTGAAAACTTTGCACTCGTCTTCCGAAACCAGTTTGAACAATTTCTGCAGTTGTTTTTCATTAAATTTTAGCAGTTTACATATACAAGTAAATCTCACTTCCAGTTGGTTGCAGTCTTGCTACCAGCAGGTGACCAGTAGATTGATGAAGCTGTTCTCATGATCAATCCTGCTTCGACTGCTCTTATCCATCAATGATACCGAGGCCACTGTGTGAAGACTGCCCTCATGTCTGTGCTGATAAACATCTGTATCATTGCCAAGGGCAAAACATGTTTATTACAGGTGCAGCAGTTCATGTGTTGATGCATGGGAAAACGTGTGTCAGAACTTGAACACGTGCAATTACAGCATACATGTGCACATATATTCAATGGCATAGAAACCTTGTGTTTTCATAAATGTGGAGTACATTGGAACCTGAATGTAGTATACACAAACTTTGACACTTTGGGGGGAGTACGTGGGGACCTGAATGTTAAAGTGGAGGACCAGGCCCATGGATGTTGATGGCCTGGGGCGACCATTTATGATGGTGGTACATGGACATGGATGTAACCCCCCCCACACACGCACACACACACATACACTGTACAAATAACATCATGACTGCATAAATTAGAACTGGCAATATGTATGAAACTGTAGGCCTTTTCATCATCACCTGTTAATATCCTTGCTTTGTGGTACGTACAGCAGCTTCCTCTATCGTTGGTACCTGTGGCTCGTGACGTTGAATTCCATTGCTTGGAGCTAACATGGAGAACAGATTTATCTCTAGCTTTCACTCCAGCAGTAGTATAAAGTACACCTATATGTACATGTAAGAAGTAAAATATGGAAGTTCAACTATTGCGTGTAATCAGCTTACGGTACATATCAACATGTATAAAAAACTATAGGTCTACATTCTAATTTCATAAAATTTTTGGATATTTACACATGTACCATGAACCCTTTGTAACATGGTTTGTCCTGGGGGGGCATAGTTACGAAATAAAGTATGGACCGTGAGAGACTATAGTCAGGACTACATTCAAAGTTCATAAATTTTTGGATATTTACACATGTTCCATGAACCCCTAATAATATGATTTGTCCTTGGAGGCGTAGTTATGAAATATGGTATGCACCGTGAAGGACTTTAGTCAATTTGATGGCACCTACACATATGTTCAGCGTAATCGTAAAACTTGCAAATATACAGTATACATGTATTGTGCTTCATACTGATTTGACATGCCTTTGAATAAAATCCATCATTCTAAAAGCATTGAGTAATTGATCACTCAATTGTGCTGAACACGTAGCACTAGTTACATAACAACTGTTAATGCCTTTTCATCATTTGGACATAAGGTGACCAAATCTAAATCTTAAAAAGGCCATTTGCAGCATTCAAGGTTCTCGGGATATGTCAGTGCAAATTCAGAGCTAATTTACGTGAGTTCTGATTCCCTGACATCACTGCCTGACTGAGCGCAGAAAGTGCGGACAAAAACTTGCAAGTTGAGAATGTTTTGTAATATGTATACTATGGCCTACCAGAACCAGTTCCAGCACATCATCCATCCAGCTTCCAAACCCAGCGGCCCGCCGCACTACGTGTAGCTGTTGGGCTCAGTGCACCCTTGCTAACGATCATTGTAATCATGCCTATTCGGTGTCAACTCCTTCTGCAATTTCTTGTGCCAGTGCATGAATTTGGTTTCAGTTCAGCTTTTATGGGATTACCTTGGAATCCTCTGGTCAAGCAAAATCCATTAAGAACTCAATTGGTGTAATTCCAGGTCTGGGAAGTCTCAAGAGGACCTAAGAAAACACATGGGACAGTGTCCCAACAGACGACTTGTCTCTCCCTTTTACGCACGGACGGTTGAGTTGTCTCAATGGTCGAGTTTTCTCAACATTCGAGTGTCCGAAGTCGAGTTGGCAAACGGTTGAGTTTTCCGGACCCCAAAAATATCGTCGCAATCGAACCCATGTTTTTTCACAAACCAATTTTTCACAATTCTAGCCAAATGATCTAGAAATCATGCAAAGACTGTGTGACAACCAATAACGTCGACCGATATCATGGCACAAGTCAGCTGATTGTGCAATGGACTTGCGTAAGCCCTATAGCAAAAATGTATGTAAAGTCATTGGATTTTATGTGTACAAAGTCAATGGGAGAAATTAAATCTTCAAAATTCAATAAAAAAATCTAATTATGATGCCAAAGTGACGTCACACTTCTACATTAATCTATGCTGATGGTCTTTGCTTTTACCAAGTTTCACTTTCTGAAGCGGAAAAAGTCTAGGCCACCTGGCTGTTTAAAAATGTGTACAAAACATATGGGGGAAAATAAATACTAAAAATTCAATAAAAAATCAGGTGATGACATCATCATGATGTCATACTTTGCAGCACATCTTTGCCATAGGGTCTTTGCTTGAGGCAACTTTGATGAAGATTGACCCTTGCAAAGGGACTAAATGCTGTTGAATGGCATCCCCTTGAAAATTTGGTCAAGAAAAGCCTCAAGCAGATGTCGGTTGGCTTTTCCCCTGTAAATAGTTCTTACCTGGATTAGGCCAGTATATTAAACAAAAGAAAACTGGCCCATTCAACGGCAGTGTCCCTTTTGTGTTTGTGCATGTGCGGGGAGAGCATGCTGTTCATGGTTTTATCTGTGTGCAGAGCAAGGCAGTCGCCATCACCCACTCAACAAGTTCGGTTGTCAAGACTGATGACTGCAAGGCCTCGACCAAGAAGTTTAGCTCAACAAAGTAGTCTTCTTTACTTTTCACATTTTTTTGGCTGTTGTCTGGAAACGGGATAGGAGCCCAATTGGCAGTGTATACTCCTATAGAGTAACTATCCCAGCGGAAGGACAACACTTTCTAACCTTATGATTCATTTTCTTACTTCAATTCTGCCGAGATGGAAATTTTCCTCAGAGTTCAGTTGTAAGGAATATTCATTTCGGTTTGTATTAGGGATAATTTGGCTTGATTTATTCAAATCTCCTAAAAAGCCTTATGCAAACAAATTTTCATTAAATTCCCATGGGTTCCAAAACTATCACCAGAAAGCATTGTCACTGTCATGCTAACAGAACAGAAGCTTTGAATACAAAACTAACAACCAGTATGATTACCTTGATTGCAAGATGGATAAATGTATGAGAATTTTTGCATCAATTCTTTTCTGAAGAAAAATTACTACATGGACTAACCCTGTCATATTTGACATACCAAAGCTAGTTTCCATACTTGATTGGCCAGGGTCAAATGGTGGCCAATGAGATGGTCGTTCCTCAGTCAACTCAAACATGGGGCTTAAATCCTGCTCCTTTATTACCTGCAATTAACAAGAACAATTAACTTACAGAGAATTGCTTTTCCATTCAGCTCATTGGAGACTGTCTACATGTGACTGCAATTTTATATGCAAGGCTTTGCATCATGATAAAGGAAAACATGTTTATGAAGCATTCTAGCAAAGTGAGATGGAACTGGGAAAAGACAATTGTAGAAGAATGCAGAAACCAACTAGAGCTGATATTTCCCCAATATGCAGATTTAGTAATGTTCATGATCTTTGGTGTATATATAATAATCATATTTTGAATAGTCTTAAAATGTCAAAATTTTTAAGGCAAGGAATCTGGCATGAGGGCAAAAATTAAACCTTTAAAGGATTTTGATTTTTCTCTGAATTTTTGACATGTTGATAGATACAAACTATAATAGCCATTAACATGTAAATAGAATATCTGACTGAAGACAAACAAGTCAAGTGTGTCAACAACCACTGATGCTCTGCTGACATTGTACTGTGGCATTGTTACTTTTTGGGCAAACTGCCATAGTTAAGTGAAAGATAATTCAAATGCATGTAATAAACAATCTTGCACTAATTCCCTCCCCTACAGCAGAGTGGGAGAGTCTGCTACAGAAAACCTACCCAAACAGTCGCTACTTAAGCAACTTTCTTTTCATATCTTTTGCTGTTCGCTAAACACTTAATCAATTGTAGTGTGCCCTCTAGTACCATGTTTGTCCTTTTTTATAGGTCTGAGGTCTGAGTCAAAGTAGGGAGGACGGGCGGGGGCTGGCTATCTGGGCAGATATTCCCCTAGCAGACTCTCCCACACTACTGTAAGAGAGGAGTCCTCTGCATTCATGCTACCCAAACAGTCACTACTTTAGCAGAGTAGCACCGTATTCTAGAGGAGGGTTTATACCAGGCAAGATATGGGATGGAGGGGTAGCAGAAGGTGAATGTTGACAGTATTTTGCAGCATGCTGCCCTGCACATATCCTCTATTAGGATGCCACTGAAGAATGCCCATGGGGTAGATACCACCCTGCAGTCATGAGCTGATAGGGCAGAAAGGTTTTATCATCTGAAGAAGTTGGCCACTCTGGATTGACAAACTTGATGGCCGAGAAAACCCATTTAGCCATAGTCACTTTGCTTTCTGGCCGATGAGGTTTATCAAGGTAATGAAAAAGTTGAGAGGATGTAACCTACAGTTTCTGAGTCCTGGCCAAACACCATTTGAGAATTCAAACAGGATAGCATAGCTTGTCACTAGGAGAATCAGAGTGCTTTACGATATCAAAAACGAAGAGGTTTTGTGGGTGGAATGATTCCAACTGGATGTTCGTGAGGAGGCCCAGCGCTGGGAAGAAGCACACACTGTGGGGCTCCCATCTGATGTGGTTGTCTGTGATAGATAACATTCACAGTCTGCTGCCTCGGCGTGAGGTGCTTACTGCAAGCACAAAAGCCAGCTTCACTGAAGAGTGTAATAAGGTCTTGTTCAAAGGCTTGGAGGGCTGACCTGTAAGGAGCTCAAGGCAAGGGGCAGGTCCCAACAGGGAATGAGCTGCCTCAATGGGGGAGCGCTCGATGAACATACCATGAAGGAGGTGCCTGAGAGTGGTATTATCCAAGGGAAAGGGCCCCTCAGGGAAAACCACTGCAGGCAACTATGATGCCAGGCCAGTAGTTGCTGCAGTCTCGAGTTAAATAGGTACAAAATGGTCGGCCATTGCGGTTATAGGTGCCTCAGTTGGAGCCCCACCTTGTTCTTTACACCATAACGTAAAAATTTGTATTCTACAGGTGTAGATTTATATCAGCCTGGTCAATCAGAGAACTGAGGCCAGAGCAGGGTGGTGAGAAAAACATGGCAATGCTCCTGCTCGATCTTGACAAAACCGCTGGGATTAGGGATAACGAAGGGTAACCCTTCCCAGCTGATATGGAGGGCATCTGTCAAGCAGGTCTTTGAGTGAGGGAACCTGGTGCAGAACACTGACAGCTGACTATTCTTTGCTGAGGTAAAGAGGTTAACATGTCAATTGTCAAGTACCTTTAAGATTGACTCAGCCACATTGCGGTACTCAATCCACTCTGTTGATTGGATCCTTCCCCAAGAGCAAATGTCTGCAATGGAGTCACTGGCTTCTGGAATATGGGTTGCCTTCAGGTTGACCACATAGTCAAATGCCCACAGAAATATCCGTCTTGTCAGGAGACCGAGGTGTGGAGAGTGCATGCCTCCTTGGTGATTTATGTATATAATCACTGATGAGTTGTGTGATTGAATCAGGACATGTTTGCCTTTGACAGTTGTACAAAAGTGACATATCGCACTGAGGGTTGCCTGGGGTTCCAGAATGTTGAAGTCACATTCCAATAACTGAGCCATCCTGTCCCTAAGACCTGGCAGGTTGATAAAGGAAGTGTGGAGACCCCATTCATGGAGCGACTCCACCAAGCCGCAGATCATTTGCATACAAATTCTTTCCAGATGCACTAGCAAATAAATGCAGCGCAGCCTGCATCACTCTCACACTCTCTCGTTGTCCTCACTGACTTTGGACATGGTGGTTGTCAGTTGCTTCACTCTCCAGCATGTATCCACAGTATGCTGATATTGTCACGTCGCCGTGGTGGTCCATTTAGCAGTAGTATACAGCCTAAGGTAAGCCACGGAGATGTGGACTATCAGTGCAGTGACTTTTATCTTCTTAATAATTATTGATTTTAATGGATTTCATAAAGAAAGCCCGCGGAACTGCATAGAATCCCAGGTGGATCTTTTTTTTTTTTCATTTGTTTTCATGTTGCTTTCGGCATAAGTCTGCCAAAATTTTAACCTTCCCTTTTCTGGGCAAAGAAGCCCTCAGGGGATACAAACATGGTTTAAGGCTAGGCTATTTAAAAGTAGTTTGACTACAAATTGGTGACCCAGACCTGATCAATGCATAGTCAAATTCACCATTTACTTGTCGCTGATTCAAGGGCTTTTTCTTTTGATCAGCACCCACAACCCACGTCCAGTACCCTTAAGTTAGATTTCGTTATTGTTCGTGGTGCCAAGATCGGTTACCTGATTTTACCAACTCTAGCAAAGTTGCACTTGTACAGTGATTTTACAGCGAGAAATGATACTTGTTCTGGGGCTGCCTACCCCATTACCTACGGACGACGGGGGGCACCCTTCATTCAAGCGTCGTTTGCTGGGAGGGTCGTCATCTTCTCCTCTCTTCCAGGAGTTTCTCCTTAACCACTCTTGCATAGATGCTATGGATAAACTGGCTAAAGCCAAGCAGTGGAGTTCAGGCTACCGTCCGCGCCGCTTTTTCAAGTTCCCATTGGTTCCCATAGACCTTTTTGCTTCTCATCTGAAAGCTCAACTCCCAACATTCTGCACCAGGTTTCAGCATCCTCAGGCTTGGGGCGACCGATGCTCTGCGCATCTCATGGGAAGGTCTCCTAGCCTTTCCCCCCATTTTGCTGATACCAAGGGTCCTGTCAAAGATAAAGAAAGAACATTGCCGAATTCTTCTCATCGCCCCGTTCTGGCCGAGACAGCCATGGTTTCCTCGCATTGTGAGGCTGTTAGTCGACATTGCCCTGTTGCTCCCTCAGTGCCACGACCTGCTTTTCCAACCGGGCTCTCACCATCTCCATCTGGATCCTCTTTACCTACACCTAACGTGCTGGATATTGTCCAATGATCCCTCCAGCAGGCAGGGCTTTCTCAAGACGACCCCGCCCTTGCTGCCAAAGGTAGACGGTTGTCAACGAGAAAAATCTATGACAGCTGCATTCGACGTTTCAACTCCTGGTGCAAGCAACATTCTGCGAATCCAACAGAAGCAACTCTTTCCCTTGTAACAGCGTTCTTTTTGTATCTCTTCCGGTCTGGCCTCCTCGTTTCAACAATCAGGCTCTACCGTTCGGCTTTGGCAGCTATCCACAGTGGGTTTTCCGATGGATCCTCTATCTCTAACAACTCAGCAATCCATCACCTTCTTCGAGGCATGTTTATTGAACATCCCCCAATCCGACGACTTGTTCCTTCATGGAATCTGAGAGATGTCCTTCGACTTTTGGCTAGCCCCCCTTTCGAACCGGTGGGACAAGCTACCCTTCTTCATTTGGGTATGAAACTGGCCTTGCTTTTAGCCGTTGTTACTGCTCGATGAGGCTGCGAGATTAAAGCACTCTCCATTGCTGATGGTCATATTCGATGGGAGCCTCTCGGTGTTTGTTTAATTCCAGAGATTGGCTTTCTTACCAAGAACCAAAGACCCTCATTTCAACCACCGGACATCTTCTTTCCGTCCATCCGCTCGTTAGCCTCATCTACCTCTGACAAGCTCTGGTGTCCTGTCCGGACACTCAAATGGTACCTCCAATGGACTAAGGATATCTGAGGGCAATCAACTCAGTTATTCATTACAACTACTAAGCCTCACCGTGCAGCCTCCAGAGACACTATTGCCAGGTAGGTAGTTTCCGTTATTAAGTTTCCAAATTTAGATTGGCCCACTGCTTCTGACGACCAATGTCAACGCCACATACATGCTCACGATGTTCGGACTGTCTCCTCCTCACAGGCTTATTTCAAAGGCGTCCCGATTTCAGACATTTGTAAAGCCTCTTGTTGGAAATCCCCCTCAACATTTACCTCTTGTTATCTCAGTGATGTTTTGCAGGGGGATCATTCTCACAGACTGGCTGTGCTCAGGGCAGGATCTCAGTAGCTCCAGTTATGGCCGTTCCTCCCCCTGCATGTTGGCCGCCTTCGCAGGAGCGACTGAGGGCGCACTGCTGGTGATCAAGAATTTATTGGTAATCTGGTAGGTATGCAGTAGTAGACTCAACCCACTCTAGGTGGGGGGAGAATACTCTGTATCTACTGTTAAACATGATGTAACGCACCACATTTGCACTGAAGGACCACCTGTAAGTGCACGACCTCGTTGTTTAGCGCCAGACTGCTTGAAAGTCGCTATTAAAAACAAGAATTTGATCACAAGCTCGAACTAGGTATTATTCGGCCATCACAAAGCAGTTGGGCTTCACCATTGCATATGGTGCCCCGAAAAACTGGAGATTGGCGCTCTTGCAGTGATTCCCGATCAATACCCATTCCCACATATTCACGATTTCACCTTATCACTAAGTGGAAAAAACGGTCTTCTCAAAAATTGACCTGGTTAAAGCATTTTATCGGATTCCAGTAGACCCTGGCAATGTTCCAAAGACAGCCATAACTACGCCATTTCTATGCCATTTGGATTATTTGAGTTTCTTAAAATGCCTTTCGGCCTTAGAAATGCTTCTCAGACATTTCAAAGATTCACTGACCAAGTATTACCCAGACTACCCTTTGTTTATGCATATATGGATGGCCTGCTTATTGCTAGTACAGTGGAACGCTGCTATAACGAACAGGATGGGGTCCACGCTAAATGTTCTGTACAGCGGTTGTTCGGTATAAGCAAATTTAACTGCCGAATGTTTCGTTGTCATGTTGAATAGCGCCCTCTCTTGTTTAACCGAAGTGCACCCTCTTATGATACCTTGGTTTGCTGTTTTTGTGATGTTTTCTGTTGCATTCAAGCATAAGGTTTCTAGAAATGTATCTGTTAATTATTTTTGTCTTTTATTTAAACTGGAGTCAAAAAATTGATGTCAAGTTTAAAAGTTGTGAAACTACCACTCAGGATCAATCTCTAATGCATGCTGTGGCGAATCTCAGTTGATTTGTGTATCAGCGGTGCCCTCTTTAGACTATTGTTAGTGCAATGCCACCGTGCGCGTACGTGCGGTTTTCTTCCGCACCTGATCATGTGGAGTCGCAAAACCAGTGTCTATTCAATACCGTTGACAACTAGGGGCTTTCCCTTCTAATCCTTGGGGAAATAATGGCCACTTGTCACTTTTCAACATAAAGAAACACCAACTGTTTTATCATGTTGACATTCGAGAATTACAAACGGCAACTGAATAGTGTTCGGTAGGTTCTGCACACAAATTATTGGGAGCCAAGGACGATGTTCGGTACAGCTGAATGTTCGGTATAGCGGTGTTTGGTATAGCAGCATTCCACTGTAGTTCTCTCAAAGAACACCATCAGCAGCTCCAGACACTGTTCCAGAGACAAGACGAATTTGGAGTGGTTATAAACCCAGCCAAATTCGTATTCGGAGTCCACAGTGTTGAATTCCTTGGGCATTGTGTAAGCGCAGACAACATCACCCCATTGCCGAACAAGGTGAAAGCCATTATGAGTTTCCCAGTTCCAAAATCAGTGCGACAGCTATGGAGATATTTGGGACTGATCAATTTCTATTGCCGATTTATTCCATCTTATGCTAAAGTTATACAGTCACTCAATGACATTCTGAAAAGTAAAGATCACAATAAAGGCATACAGCTTTCGGATAGTGAGCTCAATGCCTTTGAAGAAAGCAAATCAGCATTGATCAAAGCTACCATGTTGTTTCACCCAAGTCCTAATGCATGGTTAAGTCTTAGGACAGACGCATCTAATGCAGTGGCAGGCGGCATCCTCCATCAATCTGTCAATTCTAATTGGCAACCTCTCGCATACTTCTCAAAAGACTCCAACCTGCCGAAACTAGATACAGTCCGTTTGGCAAGGAACTGTTGGCAGTCTATTTATGCATTTATCATTTTGACGTATGTTAAACGGCCAAGACTTCTGCGTTTCCACAGACCACACTCCGCTGACACATGCATTTAAGGCCAACCTCGACAAATATTCACCACCTGAAATCAGACACCTAGACTACATTTCCGAATACATCACCAACCTATGCAACTAATCACTAAACGATTTGTGTGGCCTGGTATTAACCGTGACGTGAGAAATTAGGCTAAAACATGCTTAGCGTGTCAGGGATCCAAAATTCACCGTCACACCAAACTCAATTGTCGACCTTTAGAGAACCTGACTTAAGTTTTAGACATGTGCATCTTGACATTGTACAATGTTGAGATTTTGTGAACAGGTTTCCAGAAAAGTGTAGTGGTCAATGAGTCAAACATCAGATGTTCACCGAGGCCAATTGACCCATTGATAAAACTTGGTTAGCTACTTGGAATGTGGGGGCGGAGGTTAGTGCACCCACAACTTTCCTTGTTTCATGGAATAATATTTCTTTGAAATGATGGGGTGGAACTTTATTAAGAAATTGATATAAGTCATGAGTTTACATCATTTGGTTTTATTCTGATTGGTCAATAGAATTAGTCATCAATTTAGAGCAGGGTGATGTAACCTTACCGCATAATTTACTTGTAACTTATATTCAGTAACTATGTTAAATAGTAGATTTGTAGAGTATAAAAACCCTGAAAGTGTGTTGAGAAATCAAGTTGGAACTTTGTGAGCAGAGAGCTTAAGTCTGATGAGACCAGCTTTGATGCTTTGAGCCTTGATTTGTGAAGTATTTTGCTACGGTGAAATACTTGTTAGCAAACAGGAGCATTTTCCTCACCAACTCCCTGTTTGACTGTGAGGAGCTTTGCATGAGGCGAAGTTTTGAGAATAAAAGAAACTCCTATTCTTAACCAACTTCTGTTTGTCAACAAAGACTTCTTTTAAGTCTGAATTGTCCGTACACTTGGGCCAGGACTGATTGATTGCTTCGAGTTCGGTTACTGAGACTCAAAATTCAGCACTACTAAAAACATCTTGTGTCAGTTAAGGAGTCAAGGTTGTTACAAGGTCCCTTACCGCCATCCAGTGGATGTATTTACATGTTAACAATCATTGACAGATTTACACATTGGCCCGAAGCAAATCCCAATCCCTAACATCAAAGCTGAAACAATCGCAAAACTTTTGTTGCTAGGTGGATTTCAATGTTTGGTGTTCCAGCCTATATCGGCACTGACAGAGGTGCACAATTTGAGTCTCGACTTAAGAGTCAACTGGGTCAAATACTAGGTACTCACAGGATCAAAACCACTGCCTATCATCCAATCGCAAATGGAATTGTCGAAAGCTTCCATAGGCAATTATAAGCTGCAATTAAGGCAGGTGACAATCCTAATCATTGGACTGAAATGGTACCACTCGTCTTGTTAGGCATTCGCACAACACCTAAGACTAACTTGAACAGCAGCTCAGTTGAAATGGTTTTTGGCACCAATCTCTCCCTGGCGAACTGATAATTCATTCCTCCAGTGACAAAGTGTCAGATTCAGCCAACTTTGCAGACAGACTTAAAAAGTACATGGCAAAGCTTCAACCAATTGTCATGAGACCAGCTAAAATAGCAACCTACAAAGACAAGAAACTTGACTCATGCTCTTACGTGTGGGTTAGAGTTGACTCAGTGCAAAAACCACTTCAACCACCTTGCAAGGGACCATACAAAGAATTAAAACGTCCTGACAAGTACTTTGTCATTGATAAAATGGAAAACACGATACAGTGAGCATTGACAGACTTAAGGTGGCATATACCGAAGAAGACGTACTCTAGCAGGAAAAGAACGTCTCATCAGACAAAACAAAGATTGCTTCAAAGATAGTTCCTCAGCCAACATCTAGAGAAGAGAAAAGCCTTCGCACTGTAAATCATTCAGGCACAAAGGTGCACTGGCCGAAATGATACATGTATGTTGAAATAATTAATGAAGCTACAAACTTAGTGTATAATAACAGAGCAAACAAGGAAGGAATTAAGGTAAAGCAACTGTACAAGGTAAGAGTTCAACTGAATAATTTAATTTTAAGTGACTTAAATTTAAACCATGCCTCCAGCATTGGGGGAGGGGGAGGTGGGTGTAGAGACCCAATTCATGGAGCGACTCCATCAAGCCGCAGATCATTTGCATATAAATTCTTTCCAGATGCACTAGCAAATAAATGCAGCACAGCCTGCATCACTCTCACACACTCTCTCGTTGTCCTCACTGACTTCGAACATGGTGGTTGTCAGTTGCTTCACTCTCCTGCGTGTATCCACAGTATGCCGATACTGTCACGTTGCCGTGGTGGTCCATTTGTCAGTAGTATACAGCTAAGGGTAAGCCACGGAGACGTGGCCTATCAGTGCAGTGACTTGTATCCTCTTAATAATTATTTATTGTAAATGATTTTATAAAGAAAGCGCACGGAACTGCGTAGAATCCCAGGTGGATCTTCTTTTTTCCTCCTTTGTTTTCATGTTGCTTTCGGCATAAGTCTGCCATAATTTAATTTTCCCTTTTCTGGGCAAAGCAGCCCTCAGGGGATACAAACATTACTGAGGTTTAAGGCTAGGCTATTTAAAAGTAGTTCAGAAGCTACAGAAGCACCTTATCCAATAGGGATGTATCCCTGGTAATTGTCACCTGTCGGTCCATCTTTGGGAAAGAGAGGCCGCAATCCAGATGGTTCTGTATCAGCTGCCAGTGAAGATGTGGGCGGACAAAGTCTGTTTTGAGAACTGCGTGGTCGATCAGGTAGCGTTTGGGCTAGTAGACCTGCAGCAGGTGGAGCAGGAGGGGCCTTATATGAAGACGGCCAAAAGGCACAAGGTCCACCAGGCTCATCATCAGGCTGAGAGTGTGTTGTGTTGGTGTGATGGAGCCCCGGCAGAGGTTGAGAACCGCACCTAGGTAAGTCAGAGTCTGGATACGAACGGGTCTAAATTTTCTATGATTGATGAAGAACCCCAGATGGTTGGTTAGCTCGTAATAAGGTCAGTGTAAGCTGCAGCCTTGTCTGGAAATCTTCTAATGATTAGCTAGTCATTGAGATATTCAAATGTCAGAATGACCAACTGGCTTAGGTTGGCAGCAATATTTTTTGCCATTCGAAAGATGAACTGAGGCACCCCATCCAAGTTGGGATGCATTGGATTGAGGCAGCTGATCAGCAAAGAGTGTCTCAGAAAGGGAAAGCAAAGATAATAGCCGGAAAAGACCCATCTCGATGCTTGGATAGATGGGTAGAAGCGACAGAAAAATGGTCGATCTGTGGTTCACACTCGGAAGGACGCTGTGTGTGAGAAGCCAAAGTGTTATTGGGATCGGAAGCATTCTTGCCGGAGAGCCCCAAGGAGAAGCCGGTGGATGGAATAACATGGGGTGTGCAGAAGCTGCAATGGTATAGCAGGCCGGTGGATTTGGTAGCCCGGGACAAGAACTGCAGAGAGATGGCACTAGATCCGCATTCTGATGGTGCATCCAACTGGACCGTGCCAGCCAGTGGTGGAGAGTCGGCATTGAGAGTGCCATTATCTGGTTCACATCTGAGTGCCTCCATTGAAAAGGTCTGTGGGCTCATGTGTGAAACGGCTGTTAGGGCTGACAAGTGAGGAGTGTGCCCGCATCTCCGCGGACTTCAGTGAGCCATTACCCTGTGAAGGAATGGTGAAGAAGGGGTAAGTGCCGCTGCGGTAAGTTTCCAATTGCTGCAGGCCTCCGTTCTCTCTGGCCTGGATGGTAGGCTCTGTCCTACACAGACACAGCGGGGAGACCGAGGCGATGTCAGTTGGGTCAGCAGCCCTACGTGTGGCTCAGTGGCAAACCCCCAAGTAACCGCGTATCCCAGATTAACGTTAGCACCCTGGTTAGGCGGTGGTGATTGCAACAGTATATATGAGTTAAATGGCTGCACCTGACGCCATTCGTACTGTTTCTGAACTTATATATTAGTCACTCTGTTGACCCCATAAAAGAACTTTGTACAAAGAATCCCTCATAGAATCAACATAGGATTACCTGGATATATGCATATAGACACACAGAAAGGAGAATAGATGTGCACATACACATAATGGGTTGTAGAGCAATAAGGGTCTATATGGACCATTAAGAAGTGCATCACAACAATTTGGCACAAAAATTACCTAAAACAAGGAAAGACATATAATAAGGGAAAAGATTATAAATTGGAATGAAAACAAATTTATTATAATATGATTCAGTTGATCAGATTACCACAAATGATTTCCATGTAGCAAAATGGAAAACTCAAGAAATTTGAAGATGCCAAAATGACAACTCACACATAAAGTACAAGTTATTACCTGCTGTATATCTTTGCACCAGGCTTCAAAGTCAGCTTCGTCGTGACAATAATATCCCTATGGAAAATCAAAACATTAAAAAATTATGCAAAAGGCACTTCAGATATTCTTTTTATCATACAACATTCACAGCCCCCTAATGGTGTGGTACAATTGGACAGTGGCAAAGCCAGAATTTTTCTGGGAAGGGTGGAAGGTGGGCATTAACATCTTAATGTGGGACATACCAGGTAAGCCTCAGTGGTCCTGCATTACTCAGACTGTATGCTAATAAGTATACATACATGTGTATGGACAAATTTCAGAGTTTGAGGATTGTCAGAGGGGCTAATGCACAGTTTGCGCACCTAGGGAGTATTTGCTATTACATGAATGTACATTCTAATTTAAGACTGGCTTACACTGCATTATTTAAGCACGACTGACAACATAACACAAGTAAACATATGCAAGTGTGTCCTACTGTTCTACTAAATATAGGGTCTCCAATATGATTCATACACCATATTCAAATTGCAGTCTCTTCTGGACTGGACTGTGTAGTGTTTCATCAAATTTGGGGGAACAAGTCCCCTCGTGGTCTCATAGCACAGTATCATCAACCCTGATCACAAAATGGCAAGTTGTACGTAAATGTAAGTTTTGCCAAATCAGATGATGACAAATTTTAAATCGCATTAAAAAAAATGAAAACAAGAACACAACCATTTTCTTTTGATAGCTTGAAGGGTGTACATCATCAAAATGATTTTAGGAGTCATTTTGGAACAGGTAAGTTAAACAAAAAATTGCACAAGAATCACCAGGGGAAGGGGGCATGGCCACACCCCCCCCTCCTTGCCTTTGCGCTATACCATTGCAATGCAGTGATCAATGAGAAATTAAACCAGTTTCTGTTGGTGCATGTACCTGTCACTTATAAACAATGGAAATGTTACTTAAGAATGTGCAACCCAGGGTTTAGTCCCAAGGAACAGGAACCAATTACGATAACCGATTTCAGTCAGGAAAACGCAACTTCACACAGTTCACCAGATGTTTATTAAGAACAAGCAAAATACAATCTCCAGAGAGTTGAATTCATCATAGGTAGAAGAGACACAAAGGGGTACATGGAAGAAGAATATCAAAAGATGGAGTCTCTGATGATAGGAATGGAAATGATGACTCAAAGTATCCGGTTTGTAAGTGTGACATCACTTCACTTTAAACCATGCCCACTGCACATGCACTGCACCTAGAGTTACACGCATCGATTGCCGTTTACATAGAACCATGGAACCGGAAGTTAACGCGCAACTTCAGCGATCGTCCAATGGGAGCCTGCAAATCGTGGTGTGTTCGCCCATATGACAAAGTCACCAATCGGATACTGGTGGAATCTTGAATACTAAAAGTGGCTTCATCCACGATAAGACTGAATGGGTCTTGAATGTCTGGATCTCTTGGATGTGTTAGTCTTGAATGTCGATGACAGAAGTGGGTCAAGGTCTCCAGCATATTGAATCACGTAACAGGCTACCAGGAGAGCAGGTCAGGAAACACATACACCAATGGTCCTGTTTAATCTTCCCTTGAAACGATACTGTCTAGTCATCTTAAGGTGCCTTTTCATATGCGCGTTAACACTTTGGCCAAGCGTTGCCTATCCATCAGCATCACTCTGGGGGCGATTTCGAGGACCAAACACACCACAAACTTGTGTTATGTCAATTCAATGTAGTCGAAATTTTTGTCCATGAACACGCAATGCATCGTAAAAATGTATATGGAAAGACACCTTAAGATGACCAGTGCCGTTTCAAGGGAAGACCAAACATGAGAGTTATTGATACACAGTGGTCTATAGCACATTGCTACTTTCTCCAATCACAGTGACATTGGACAAAAACGGCTGCATTGGCTTTGTGGCCACTAACATTGAAGCTCTAAAATCAAAATGTCACTTATGTATGTGTACGAATATTGACATGTACGGGGAAAGCTCTTCCATTGACCTCATGAACTGCACCAACCAAGAGCTCCAAGACCTGGAAACAACTTGATCAAATGCGCCAGCGGATACAGTATGGAGATGAGTACAGAGAAGTCGAAGGTCATAGTGAACTCTCTAAGCAACACTAGTGCCAACAGTATCATGAACGGTAAATCATGGAGGAGGTAACATCATACAAACATTTAGGAGCTACACTGTCCAAAGATGAATTGTGCATGGCAGAAATCTGGATCTGGATTGCCACAGCAACTGCAGTGATTGTCAGACTCAACATGATGTGGAGGAGTAACATCGGCTTCCCTACCAAGTTTAGGCTCTACAAGGCACTCATGCTCTCCATTCTGCTGTAAGGTTGCAAGTCATGGACCGTCCTGGCAGACATTGAGAAGAGAATCCAACCATTCAAAACCAAATGCCTCAGGGTCAATCGCAGCCGCTGCGGTCGGGTTCCGTTAGCTGGGCCTGGTGTAAAATTAAAATGGGGGGGGGCTTTGTTAGTCAGTTCCTTTGATATGGTAAATTGGCACAGGAAGTGGACAGTCGGCTGGTTGCTAAGGACCTGAGATAACCGTGGTGTCCGCGTTCAAACCGCAGTTCTACCTTTTGGACAAGCTCCCTAACAACAGCTTATGTTAAGAGACATCCAAGTTATACAAATATGGTTACTAAATTACAGGTGTATACCAACCAAGCTTCATCCAAATTTTTTACAAGATTGGTTGACATGTGACTTCAATACAGATGTACAAAATATTTTATCAACCTTGGCGATAAAATTCATTATACACTAGGAGAAAAAACCTAGTTAGTGCTGTGTGTTTAAAGGCACCTGCCATTTAAAAGTAAATCAACAAAGACCACCAACAAGGGAGATACGGGTCCAAAGGCTTCTCAGTTCTTTACAGGAGAGAAGAATGCCTAAAGAATGTGGGTCCAGTACAGTCAGACTAGACCTGGATGATTATATAAGCAGTGCATTTGTGAGTTTGATGGAGGGTGCATAATTAAAATTCCCATTTAAGTACACATGCAGTTTTGCACTTTGTATCCAACCCCCCATCATCCTATCCTCTACAATTCTACACCTTCCCCCCATCATTCCATATCCCACATCTACATGTACATGTACCATCTCTCCACCCCTCTATCATCTTTGTCCATCTCTTACTCTGCTCCTTCCCCATCATCGTATCTCCTACTACGCCCCCTCCCCATCATCCTATCCATCTCCTACTCCGCCCCTCCCCATCATCCTATCCATCTCCTACTCCACCCCCTCCCCATCATCCTATCCATCTCCTACTCTGCCCCCACCCCATCATCCTATCCATCTCCTACTCTTCCCCCTCCCCATCATCCTATCCATCTCCTACTCCGCCCCTGCCCATCATCCTATCCATCTCCTACTCCACCCCCTCCCCATCATCCTATCCATCTCCTACTCTGCCCCCTCCCCATCATTCCTTTTACTTCTTACTCTACCCCTCCCCATCATTCCCTTGACTTCTTACTCTGGCTGTCTCATCATCCCACTTATCCAGCCCAACCATTACGCCAACCTTATCCAGCATTTCATCCACTTTCTACATACATTTACTTTGTTCCCATGATCCTCCTCCTACAGATACCCCTCCCCCAACAAACATCCCATTCTGTCACATGGAGTCCCCCCATCCCTTACAATTTTCCCACATACTGTACATGTACATTTGTATGTGTCTAAACACTGTCTATACATATGCAAGTACATTACTGTAACCGACTGACTTGAGCTGTCAGGTCGATTGGTCACTTATTTAGATTTGTTTAGCATTTAATTTGCATACCGGTTTGATTCTTAGTGAATGACATTCCTGGAGCTATTAGTTTGGCTGGATCTGTTAGCTAGGCCTTGACTTTTGATTATGTAATGGGTTTGTTGCCTTATAATGACTGACTCTTGGTTGTGGGGCTCATTCCTGCACCAACCACCATGGCATGAAGACCTTTTTTTAGTCATTTCATTTTTGTTCCTGAATTTTCTGTTTCGTGGGGGGGGGGGTTACCGGTATAGTTACGCCCCATGAATCGTCTTGTTGTTGGTTGCAACTCGTCTTTGGATTTTCTGGCTTTTCTTTATGATGCTTTGGTGAGTCCAAAATCATACATTCTAATTAATTATAGTTGCTTTTAATGTCTAAATGTTGTTCTAGTGTGAATATGTATATTGCTTTGTCATGTTGAGGATGGTTAGTTTATATTAAAATTTATTTGTTACAGCCAACCTCTGACTAGTTCCATGCTCGAAATTTGATCCGGGATCGATGTTGAGTCGTCACACAGAACACCTTTTTATTATAAGGTATGGGTTGGAATTTCAAATAATTTTATTGTATAAAATGTGATTGTGAAGTGTTCATGAGTTGTATTTTCAATGTGCAACTTTTAGTATGAATTTGCTTACCAGGTCACTCTATACTTTACATTTCATATTTATTTGAAACATTCCCATTCTTTCTTGAAAAATCTGGGTCTATTTTATTTGACAGGTGTTCCTCTTGCCCCATATTTTTGGTAGCCTTGTATTTCTGACCAACAATTAATAAATTGACTCTAAATTATAGGTTCGTTCTATTGGAAGCTTTACTCAAAACTAGAGCAAGTTCCAAAACACCTGCCGTGTTAGGATACAATTGTGACTCTTGCGATTTTCTCTAGAATGAGGTTTAAGACACATAAACTGAAATTTGATGTGATTAAGAATTCTTATTTATTAAACCTCAGATTCAAACAATCGAGTTAGTCTTTGCGAATTATTGTTTTGTTTGTTACACATTACAGGAGTGTTCAGTACATATGTATGTACTACAGGGCTAGTACACAATACAACTCAAAACATTAACATTCAACTTTTATATAATTTTTTCGTTAAATTCATAAGTTTGTAAGCATTAATGCCACATAAGACTACTTACACACTAATTGAATTCCAAGAGGAAGCAAACAAGCACTCACTGCCACATTTTAACCACTTCCTGCCGGGGACTCCGGGATCGGAGACGTATGGTTTATATGGGTGGCCGGGATCTCCGACCTCGGACAAAGGAAACAGGGCCCTGTAACAAAAGACCGTACTCCGAACAAAAGACCAGGCTGCTGGGCATTACCGACATTTTTCACTCTCAAAAGTGGTGATAATCCAGCCTTGTTTTGAAACGGCATACCAGGGTTTGGGGCATTGAGAGCGAGCGGATTACCACCGGGGACAAAAGCGCTCCACCACCGCAGCGATGAGCCACACAGCACCGCTGCATGCTAATCTGGCCCCAATTGAAAAGAGGTCAGCAGTGCACTAAGCCAGGTTCGTGAACAAAAGACAGTTATACAACAGCGCACAATATGGGCTCTGTTTACAAGGCTGCTGGCCTGGCTGAAATACTCAGGTGTCAATGAAGGTCACCTGTCAACTTAGAGTAGTGCCTAAAGATTACTTGGTGCATCATATCAACATTGAAAAATGCCCCAGCATAAAGTGGTTAACACCTATGGACCTCCAAAGAAAAAATTTAACATTTGAGGATGGCTCAATGGACAGAAGACAGAAATTGGTATCAAATAGGCTCGCATTTGCTTCGCAGCTCTCCAAAACCAACCAAACATGAAAGGTAAGAAAAGCACCCGGTGATATTCTTCCCACGAAGTTGGGCGGGTCATGCCTGGTCAAACCCGGCTGTGGTGCACTCGGAAGTTACGGTCACTGTTAGCGGTAGAGCTCTGGGAGGTCTGGTAGCCTGGGGCTATGTGTCATGCTTCACAAAAAGTGGCAACAGCTGCAGGCACTGAACCGCAGCGGGCCGCTAGGTGGGCAATGGCATTGGGGGAACACTCTCTCAATAATGGTGGGTTGCTATATGTCAAAGGTAATACCAGTTCAATCTGGACAGTAATTATGCGGTGCAAACAAGTGGAATTAGACAGAGTAACTACACAAAGGATGCCAAGTCCCGCCCTAGGCTGCCCCGCGAAAAGGGGAATCTCACACATGCTCCAACTGAAGCAGAGATGGGCCGAGGGGATGCTCAAAGCTTGAAGAAGGCCAGTAGGGAGAGACTTGCTCTCACTGAAATAACCCTGTATAATGTGGCATTATTGGACCAGATGGCAAGCCGAGCAGTCAGAAGCAATGGTAAGGCATAAACTGCTTTGAGTCACCTGAGCACTCTCTTAAATGGCAGACTCTGAAGGGAGTAGGGGAGTGTTAGATGGGCCACCGATGCTCAAAGTGCAAAGAAGGCCCGTAATGTGAGAGTTCGCACATAGCTCTGGTCATAGGTGTGGCGAATGCAAGTCGCAAGAAGAACTCGTTGCTCGAAGAGTAAACTCACATGCTCAACAGTACAGTAGTGGAGCAAATAAGGTATCGCACGGTCGCACCCCAAATGATGGATAGGGAATAGTAAACCACCACACTCTCCTAATCCCGAAGCTCAAAAGGACCGAAACTACCGTACCACTTTCCTACCGAGCTGAGCGATCCCTAGCTGGCAATGTGAGCAAAATCGAAGCGGGGTGGGAGCAAAATCCTATTTTCAAGATGTGTTTTTGCGTTGGGGAGATGTTAATTCATATAACGGGTTTTGCCCTTACCCAATATATATATTTATAAACACTGTATGCTCAGTGCTTGTCTGAGAGCTTGCAAAAAAAAGTCTACTCGGGTGGGACTCGAACCCATGACCTCCTGCTTACTAGTGCTGATCTACTCCCACCCGAGTAAGCTTGTGAGGTTTTTTTCGCCACCCCTAGGACAAGTACTGAGCATACAGTGCTTATTAATATATGTTGGGTAAGGGCAAAACCCGTTATATAAATTAACATCTCCCCAATGCAAAAATATATCTTGAAAATAGTTCGTGATACCCGCTGCTTCACTTGACTTGGAACGGCAGCCGAACCAGGCAGGCTCGGTGGTCGAGTGGTTAAGACACATCCCCAACTTGGAATCCAATGCAAAAAAAAAGGGGAAAAAGGAAAAGCAACGCACCCAACAGACATGGGCAAAAAGCTTGTACCTTAAATTCTATATATATATCTTTACACCCACACACACATACATGTATATATACATATACATGTTCCTCTAAATTATTCTGAAATGCAAATACAACTATGCACAAATAGAAGAAGCCGACTGGCAACAAGCGCCTAGAAATGAGGCCCAATGGGATAAACTAGGTGTGCCCCAAGAAGCAGCCTGACAATTCCAACACAAGTTGAATGAAGGGTCAAAATGACCCAAATATCAGCAACAAAGGAACAGTCTCTCCGTTTAGAGGAATGAATAGAAGTAGAATAGAAAGAGTGGAGGGTTGATCAAGAAATAACACCATATAATAAAGGTAGCGAAGCAAACTCTTGACAAATTTCGGAGTAGGACAAGCAAACTCTTGACAAATTTCGGAGTAGGACAAGCACGTCCATATTGTAGTGCCATATAGAAAAGTATTGAGTGAATGAGGGCAAAATGCCGAGTGATTGAGAAGCTAGCAAATGGAGTAACTGACTAGAAAATAATGCACATGTTTTGGTAATCTGCATAGGTTGCAGGCAGTAGACCAGTGAATTTTTGGTGATTCCATGTAGAATGCACATCATGTAACACATGGGCTTTCCTTTTTTGGGAAAAAACCTTTATAAGAACAACGTGTCCTAGTTTCTTGATCAGTGTTGTAGTTGAGACCCTCATGACCAGGCATAATACCATGCATAAAACCAGTCACAAGTAACAGGGTGAACAATAACAAAGGAATGCTTTTGTTGCAGTACATAGAAGGGGCGATTCCAATGAGAAGTGGCTTAAAAACAGGGAATATAGTAAATTTTTAGTTCTACAGATACTGAAAAACCCAAAGTGGTATTAAATTAAAGAGTGAAAAAGGGTTTTCATTTGAAGGTATGCAAATGAGATGTTATGCAGATGTGTATGGTTTGAGAATGTAACAATTTATACTGGGAGAAGGATCTGTGTGGTGAAAATAGAACATTTTGAAAGGTTATCGTTGAGGTTTCATCAAAAGATTTAACAACCAGGCTGAGACAATACTTTAATTTTCTTGTTTAATCTTGTACAAATATTGTGATAAGCATTTTTAGTAAATTAATTATATAAATAAGGATAACTTGGGTATAGGTTTTCTGATGTTTATTCATTTGAGTTGATGACAGCTTGGCGATGGTCATTTTACAAAAAGATCACGGTAGCTTGTGACTAACACCCTTTATCATAAGGGTATAAGCAGAGTTTCTGCCAGCAATGTGAGGAGGCTTTCAAATCAGAGGTATTTAACCCTAATAACTTTTTGAGGGGATCTTGGGCCGAGAATAATAGCTGAAAAGCGGGCTGAGGGATCTCAATTTTTATGGCAGCTCTTACCGCTTCCCGGCGCGAACGAGTTAATGGTGCGTAGCAACAAAACCATGTGTCAGATTGAGTTAAAATTCCATCTCTGTACTTGATAAGGCATGCTTTTATATGCGGGCTAAGTTAAAATTTAAAAAAAAATCGGGCATGGAAAGGCTGAGTTCTTGGAGGAAGCGCAGAATCCCCCTAGCTGTAAGATGATCCAAAATAAGAGGAAATACACGTAGACATTTGAAGAGAAGGTAGGATTCAATGAAATTTTTACCAGTGCAATGGATGGATCAAGATTATGGATATTCATACGGCAAGCATGATCACAATGGTAGCCTTCATCTTGCAGGAATCCCCATTTGTCTGTTGTGAGGGCTGGTTGCGTGGTGTGAGGGTCTAGATAAATAAGTTCATCTCCTGTAAAATTAATAGAGAAAAAAATTAATTGCACTGAAAAATTAACTTATAATACAACCAAAATTGTAGATGCATGTTTCGTTACAACAGAAAAACCTTGTCCAACATATTGGCCTTCTTTTTTATCAATGGGCACCGAAGGGCACACATATCTGATGACCTTACAAGGAAATTATGTCAGTGGTGGTATTCTCACATTTATTGGACAGCTGTGGATGGTCAATCACAAACCTTGTAGAGCAAAAAGTCCTGCAATCTAATTGAATAATGTAGCTTTATACGTGTATACTCTACAACATGGCTACATTTTCAAGATGTATGCTCAGTGCTTGTCCGAGAGCTTGCAAAAAAGTCACAAGCTTAGTCGGGTGGGACTCAAACCCAAGACCTCCTGCTTACTAGTGCAGACGTCTTAACCACTCGACCACCGAGCTTGACCACCCGAGTAAGCTTGTGACTTTTTTCGCAAGCTCTCGGACAAGCACTGAGCATACAGTGTTTATTAATATATGCGTTGGGTAAGGGCAAAAACCTGTTATATAAATTAAGATTTCCCCAACGCAAAAATACATCTTAAAAATAGTTCGCGGTACCCACTGCTTCACTAGACTCGGACCAGCCAGCCGACCCCGGCAAGCTCGGTGGTTAAGACATCTGCACTAGTAAGCAGGAGGTCATGGGTTCGAGTCCCAGCCGAGTAAGCTTGTGACTTTTTTCGCAAGCTCTCGGACAAGCACTGAGCGTACAGTGTTTATTAATATAGTATATGTTGTGTAAAGGCAAAACCTGTTATATAAACATGGCTGCAGTCAACTTTGGCAAAATGCCAACATTCTATCAAAAATGCCTGACCACAATGTGTAAGAAAAGTAACATCAAATAATGTCGGCTGGAACAAAATAAGAAAATGGTGGCTTAATGCCAGTTGGACGTCTGAGAACTAATAAACAGTCACCTTGTCACGTTGACATCATCTAACTGTTTGAGGATAATCTCGTCAACCTAACACTGACTCAACGTTGACTTGATATTGGCATTCGGTGCAGAAATGTCATCAGAGAGACATCAGATTCCTCCCCCCCATCCATGTGGGCCGAGTCCGCTAGAGAATACCTTCCCAAACAGTCAATACAATATGCAAATTTCCAAATGCTCATCTTGTTATTCATTATAAAGACTTTATCATCCAATAACAGGGGTGCATGGGAAATTTGCATATTGTACTGACTGCTTGGGTAGGTTGAACAAAGTGGACACTGACATTTTTTCAGTGTTTGCTTGGATATCGCTTTAAGTTATAACGTTAATCCAACACTGCTCTGCTGTTAGAGGAAGGACACAGTCTTCCTTCAAGAGAACAGGTTGATAGAGATCTTACCATCTTCTTGCCAGGAAAAGCACCACATCAGACTAGGGAACACAAAGAAAGATTTGTGGTCAGGGATAGCCTAGTGGGATCCACCATCCCACCAATAGGAGCAAAGCGAATCTCATCTCTCCATTTCCGCCCTTCACTGGGATTAGTCAGTCTAATCAGTGCTTATGCACCAACATTGACTTCCTCGACAGAAGTCAAGGACAAATTCTAGGCTAACCTCGGCTCATCCACTGATAGCATTCCAGAAAGAGAGCCACTTTCATCCTTTGTGATTCATTGCAAGGGGGAGGCTGATCAAAACTCCTCGTGGACCTATTTGGGTAAGATCGGCACTTGGTAAAATTAACAAAAATAGACAATGCCTGCCAGAGCTCTGCTGCCATCATGGTCCCCAAATCAGTAACACTTTCTTCAGTACAAAGCTTCATTACGGAGTCTCTTGGCGACAACCTCAATCCAAGCACTGGCATCAGCTTACTTTATAACTATACTTAACAGACACCCCAATCTATTCTATGTCCGGTTCCACTCACCAACCAAAGTGCTGAATGCAACACAGATCACTCCTTGGTGTGTAGCAAGGTGAAATTGCAAGATGTTACATCACAAAAGGAGGGCCAGCAGACAACGCACTGACATTAGGATGGCACGGGGCAAGGAAAAGGCAAAGGAATTTGATCATACGTCAAATCTCTTCAGAAGGCCCTGGTAATGCAAAACCCTGTGAAAGATGAGAGCACTTCAGAAAAACTGAATTACCTCAATCTTAATGATGTCATAATTCTACCAAAATTTTGGGTGGCGACATTTTGGGAGTCAAAAAATTTAGCGACAAGTTCATCTGCACTTTGCTGTATGTAGTGTACATGTACGTGTACACGGAAATGGTTGAACTAAAAAAATTTTTTTTTTAACATTTATAATGAAGTAGAGGGGTCTGTATCAAAACTGGTAATTGTCATTCTGTTAAGCATGGCAGAAGGTGTACCAACCAACAGTTCTGGTCTTCATTTGTTGGAAAATGTTGATAAACTTTTGCCGACAAGTTGAGAAGCATTGGAACATGCTGTCCATATCTGATCCCAGCATCGAGTTGTACGCCATTGTTGAAATGTTACTCAAGTTGGCATTTTCAGACATCTACATGTATCTTATTAATTTCTTTTCATCATATAGGGGCAAGCCATGAAGGCTTACAAAAGCCTTGATGCCTACAAAAATTTAATATTGGGGAAAGTCAACAATAATCTTGTGTGGAATCAGCCAATGAAGCGAGGTTGGACAACAACCGTTTCTGTGATTTTTTTCAAAGGTAAGTCTCATTTTGTGTTTGGCATTTAACTTTATCTTGATGGGTCTCATATAAATACATAAAGCAAGCTGGTGAGTGTTGAGTGATGGTACTATCATGACTGTGTACATATTGTGTTGTGACAATTCAGTTTATTTCAACAGTCATGACACTTCTTACAAAATGAAATTTTCTGTGTTTTGAATACATCTATTCTCAGTATTTAGATATATGTTAAATGAGTTTATGAATGACTCATGTGCACTTTGCTCTTAGGCAACAATTTGCCTCCATCATGCCAACTTGTTCCCTGTATGCACGGGGCTGGTCTGTTAAATCTTCCTAAAATGGTGGTCACAATGTCAATATATTCCAAGGCTAATTTCACTATCACCCCTTTTAACTTTTCAGATACACTATGCAGAGACTCAGTGATCCTCCTGTGTGTGTATGGGTGGCTATCCAAGAGGATGGAGTTGTTATTACTGAGGTAGGAGTTACTGAGGTATGCTCTCATGTAGCAACAACTTGGTTTGCTGTGTCAAAAAGCATGGAAATGAAAACATCTAGTTGCACATCCAAATTGTGTGAGCGGATGAAGCCAGCAAAAAGACCCAGTGGTGACTGCATGTATGCTGAAGCAAGTAACAAACTTCTGCAAGCCCCAAAGCAGGATTGACTATAACCACCTCTGCAGCAGTACAAAAGAATTCTAGCAAAGCCATACCACCACCAACGAAAGATGACACTGACAAGTTTTTTGAACGGCTGAAAGGGACAGGTGTACCATCGGCAATACTGTCTCTAGTGCCTGCATATGCTGAGCCATTAACAAAGCTCTACTCAGCCCAAAACCTAAAGTTGTCATACCCAGAGCTTCTTGCCAAATGTGAAGCTACATACTGCAATATGACAATGAATGTACATGTAGATATGGTAAGTTGTTTTACCTGCTTCACTGGTTTGAGCACAATTTAGTGTGGCCACATCCAAATGACTTGGCCATGGCTTATTACTGAATTACACATGACTCTATGGGAACTTGCCATAGCCACTACCAAAGACTCCTGTGTAATTTGAGACTGCAGCCAAGTAATTCAGACATGGCCTACTACACAAAGTTGAGGTTGCACCTTGTCACAATATAAAGTATAGGTTTAGGTAAAGTGTCATAATAGATGTATGAATTTTTTTCAAACCTTATAAAATCTTTTAATTTTCAGTGCAACATAATTGAAGAGCTACACCCATCAGCAAGCCATGTATCTCTACCGAGCAGGCCGAATTACCGCATCGAAGTTCAAATCTGTAGTGTGCACAGACCCTGCCATGTCATCCACATACCTGATTAGATCAATCTGCTATCCAGCTGAATACAACTTCACAACAGGTGCAACTTGGTTAAGTTTCAGCTTGTGTAAATTAGTCAGCTTGAGTAATCATTCATGATGTAAGTTTGGTACTGTAGATAGTACCGTGCAGGTGCATTATTTCTTTAAAGATGAGGGAAGGACGGATTGTCTCAGTGACTGAATGCCAAAAAGCTATACTGCCTCTCCTACTATCACTGTACATGTAAACTTCAAAATGACCAACAGTATCCAACCTGGGTAGGACCAAGGGAGGGCACATTTGTCCTAGCACTGATGTCTCCTTAGTTAAAACATTTCACAGGTTCACAAATGCTCAAGAAATCCATGCATCATAGACACATTGCTGCCAACCAGATGGCGCTCTGTTGAACAACCTGTCATTTGTTTGTTCAGCAATGAAAGGGTGCATATAATCTGCTCAAGGCGAATACATGTACTCAACAGCTGATGGATCTCATGGCTATGATATGATTAATGTCAACATCAATTTGAATTGCTTTCTCAGTTAGGGATGTCAGCTTGAAAAAGATGCAGTTGAAAGCTACTCAAAGAGTCAGTCATCAAGCCAAGATGGTCTCCACATTAAAGTTGCTGGCTGGATTGAATAACAGCTGGACTGCTGTGTAAGAGCATGCAAAAGTGTGCGTCCGCGCGCAACTAAATAACAATGAATTTCTTTGTTTTGCTTTTGAATCATTCCGTTGTATCCGATTAACGGTACAAGTCCGGGAGAAGAAAACCTTCAGGTAAATAGAACAATTTAAAGGAACAATTTTATTTAAGATTGAAATTTAACAGATTAAACTGTACAATACAATAAGATTGCATTAATGATTGCTAATGCAGAAATACATTAGATTTGCTTGCAATTTCTCTTAGTCTGGGTATTGGTAGAATATTTACTCCTGGTTTGTACACTTGACACACAAATTAGACTGAACTTTCTCACGTCAATGGTTTGATTTCCACTCTGTCTTCTGTTTGCTTTATTCATGACTGGCCCACTAATTTTAGTTTTAGCTTTATTCTAATTACGGTGAGATCTGGTTTAGCGACTAGTTCAGTTGTATCGGACGTAGTTTAACATATATTCTAGTAGAATGTATATTTATGTTAATCTTGTCACTGGGGAAAGCGAATAGTTAAAGTTATCGATAGGAGTTAAATTCGTAATTAAGCCCCCTTTCTGTTTCTGTGTTTTCAGAATGCTGTCGTTGTTCCTGTATGCCAAATAAATAATTATACAGAAGCAACCATTAGAAGATTCCGGCTTGTATCGTAGTGATGTGGAGTTGCGCTTCTTGTCTGCACTGCTGGCTAAACATACATGTAGCCAGTCTTGGCCATATTGAGTCAAATTCGGATAGTAAGTAAGTCTGGCTCCACCCTGACCGTTCCAACGTACTAGTGGACTGTGCCCCAACCTGGTGGCTGCTCTGCAAATGCTATAATTCACAATGATCCACACTTCCCTTGCAAACAAGGAGTGAGAACAAGTGACATGGACTGGGACACTGGCAAATTGCTCATTATAACAGGAATTACATACTGAGCAGCTAGCATGGTTTAAAATGGCAAACAAACTTGAGCAGCATCTGAACGCCAACAGCCCATTGCTTTAAGTTTTGAGTGGAAAATCCAAAGCAGCCGCTGTTGGATTCAGAAATGGTGGCAAACTTGCCAATGCGAAAAATCCCCAAAACACCAAGAGCATGACAGCATTAAAAAGAGTGACTTCATATCAGTCATTGCACCAATGTGGGAAGGCTTGAACGATATGGGACAGTACCAGCAAGGGCATTAGCCATTGTTTGTGGTTAACTGAATTATAACCTTCGGTAGCCTGTCAATAATTTCATCACCAAGAAATCTTTTGCTGGATCCATCCAACCATGAATTCTGCGGTAGTAACTAACCCGGGAACCAAATCTTTGGCATACTTGCCAACCATTTACCAAGTAAACTGATAAAAGTTATAAACACTGGACCATTCAGAACAAGTGGGTGCTAGCCAGAACAGCTTCATGAAAAAACAGGCACACTTATTCACATACTCACCACACTTCACATATACACAGGACCATCTTGGCAGGCTTGCCAAAATTCACCCTCATAGGTGTAAACTGATCGAAGTTAAACACTAGCTCAACCAGAATGAGTGGGTGCCAACCAGAACTTTGGCAGCTTTCCGAACCAATGGGGCACACTTACCCCCACACTTGCCCCCACACATGGGCCAACATTGTTGGCAAACTTGCAAACCACTTTACCTGATACGGGGACAAGGTTGATTATTGGGTGAACATTTTGAAGTTTAAATTGATGGGAAAAAATGTCCCCAAATCACAACAACTGTCTCATGAGAAGAAAGCTTATAAAACAAACTTGTTATTCATTGAAACAATTTTCATGGCAACTTAAAGGGTTCTTAATGGCGAGCCTAGAGTACTAGGTAAGTGTTGTAAAATTTAACCATTTACCAGTTTCCCAATGACAAAATGCACTGCACACCAGAAAATTAATCTAAAACTGAGGGAGGCTATGACTTCTCAATCTTTATCCAAAGGAGAATTCAAATCTTGTTCTTCCTGTAAAAAACATAATTTTGTTTTAAAAAGCAAGTCTGAAGTTATGACGAAAGAACTGTGGGGAATGAGTGTGTAGAGACACCACGTTTTGTGGTCCACTTGTCCAAATCCCGTTTTTATAGACCACAAAAATTCATATGAAATGTTCCACCTGGAGCAATAGCACGACAGGAGTTGAATGAGCCAACAAAGGACAGAGTTTCCCTTAACAAAAAACTCCATGCAAATGATCTTATCCCATGGCACACAAATTTTACTATTACCGTAAAAATCCCCAAACTGAAGTATGTAATTACTGGTATTTGACAAGGGCCTTCCGGCTTCTCTGAGTGGTACTCTGAGCTGAATGCAAACGTCCTTAAAGTACTGATAAGTATGTCACAATGCTCCATGGATTCACAAAAAAAGAAAATCTAAGTAACGTGATATACATGTAGAGGCTGTTCCAAAACTCACTTACATGGAATTTTAAAGGTGTTAATGATTGCAAAAAGTGCACCAGAGATAGAACAGCCAAGGGTGAGCATGGTGAAATTATTTTTAAAACGGGAAACCAAGAAGCTCATGGATGGAAGGTGTGACAGGCAGCAGCTGAAAAGCAGATTTTATGTCCTTTTTAACCAACTAATGAACGGGACTCAGAGACACAGCTAAATCGACAGCTGTAATGAATGCAATGGACTTCACACCTTTCATTATTGACAAAGTTGGTCACAGAACCGCCAAAGGAATATGACTATGGCAATTAGTGGATAAAATGAAAACAGCCCAGTTGCTGCATAAGGACAGGCCCAGTTGGAGAAGACTGACGATTTGTAAAAGGCCGATAAATAAATGTTCACCCAAATCTGCCAAATTCAAACTCATTTTGAAACTTGCTAAGTACTACCTGGTGCCTATCCATTGCCAACTGAAGGCAAACAAAATCTCTTTTACTCTGGGATCTTGAAAACAAAGGGAGGATAAAAACTTGCGAAAAACCTTGAGCAAGAGGAGCAGTTAATGACTGACCATGATAATGTCTGAACCCTTGCTTTAACAGCATTAGGAGCATGAAAATTGGTGTAATTATCCATTTTTTTTTTAAATAACTGTTTTGTAGTGTTTGAATTCAAGCCTGTCTCCAAACCACTTGAGAGTCAACCGCAATGCCTGCTGTATATCTGGTGCGGCAGACGTACCCTAAATGTGGCAGCTGAGTGCTTCGCAGTGCTGCAGCGAAGTGTGGGCCCGAGCCCCATGCTCACTGAACATGAATACGTGCTGTGCCCCAACTTACCACAGTGACTGCAGCTGTGAGCACTATCAGCAGGAATTCCACTGGCAGCTACCGTATAGGGAATTAAATGCAAAACCATTGGAATTAGCCGATTTAAACCTATGCCTACACTACACTAAACTACACTACAACATGATTTAAAGTAATGTTAACTACAGAGTCCCGTTGATGAGACTGTAGCCAATAGTCCCTCTGAGCTTGACTTGCTGCCTGTTAGGCTTCTGCCGCCGGTAGCACTTGGGCGCCTGTTGGAACTGGCTGCCTGTAGTGATGGATGGTAGCACGTTGGAAGTGGCTGCCAGGACAGCAACTGCATGCATGAGCAATGGCCATGCAATGCAAGTATGCAGCTTCACCAACTGCTTGTAGCTAGCCATACACGGTGGCACATTGACTGGTCCCATTGTGCTACCACTTGCAGTGCTTGCCGAAACTGCCCCAGTGTTGTCAGTCACTAAAGCCCATGGATGGCCAGGTCCACAGCAACTGGCATGTGGTGAAGGTGACAATGTCTCATGAGCTGCCTTTTGGGTTGCAGCATACCAAGGGAGTGATTGCAGAAATAGACCAGGACAAAAAAAAACAACATATGTACCTGTAAGCCTGTAGGTTACCTCAGCTGTGTACAAGGTCCATGGGTTGCTCCTGCTTGAGCAGAGAAGAGCTGGTGAGGTAAGCAATCCCAGCTAAGTCACTTTCCAGCCATTTTCGGCAAAGGTGAAGAAAATTTAAACCAGATGGTCCACTAGAGCATTACCAGGATGCCCCGAACACGTACTGACAAGATATTCCAGAAACAATGAAAACACCGGCAAGAAATAACAGGAAATATTGAGTTGACACTGGAGAGATTTATTTTACAAGCAGCGGTTTTGGAAAGCTATGCCGAACCCCTTTGGCATGCCTTGTTGAATTATAACAACTGTATAAATTTGATTCCTGCATGCTGCTACATGTACACATAATAATGCTGTAACATCCTTGGCCTTCTGCCAGTAAGGAGAGACACAGTTGGCCAGGTGCCTGCATTTCGAGCAATAAGTTTACAATACCATGGCAACAAAAAGCGACTAAGAGTTTGTCAACAACTGTATGTGTGCTGAGAATAACGCATTTTATCTTGGAGAACATGCTCCAGACACTGAATTCAGGCAGTGTGTGACATTGCTTACCTGCATTTGACTGAACACAAGAACATGCTCCAGACACTGAATTCAGGCACTGTGTGACATTGCTTACCTGCATTTGACTGAACACGACAACATGCTCCAGACACTGAATTCAGGCATTGTGTGACATTGCTTACCTGCATTTGACTGAACACGACAACATGCTCCAGACACTGAATTCAGGCAGTGTGTGACATTGCTTACCTGCATTTGACTGAACACGAGAACATGCTCCAGACACTGAATTCAGGCATTGTGTGACATTGCTTACCTGCATTTGACTGAACACGACAACATGCTCCAGACACTGAATTCAGGCATTGTGTGACATTGCTTACCTGCATTTGACTGAACATGAGAACATGCTCCAGACACTGAATTCAGGCACATCATGACACAGCAACTTTTGATCCAAAATCATAATTCTGTAATTTTTCTTTCAGATATTCAATGAGCTGAAACTTCATCACATTTGTTTTCAGGCACCTTTTTTTTAATTTCAGGTAACTTTGTTCCTTATAAGAACAAAATGCATAAATGACAAATGATGACCTGTACATGTACATGTACCTTTAACCTATTTAGTGCAGACAAAGCAACATGCCACATACTTTATTTCTGAAATAGTGTATGGAATCAGTTGGATACAGTAAGATTATAATAATTAAGAAAAATCAATTAACAGCCAGGACACGTCTCAGGTCCTGGAAGCATTTCTTGCAAGTGTCCTGCAAGATGGTCATTTATGCCCCAGCCAATGGAAAGACTTGTTGGTAGTATTGCTTACAGACCAGAACATAAACTCCCTCAAGTGCGTACTATTCATTCATCCCCTTTAAACAACATGAAGGCATGCATATATGTAGATACATGAGTTTCAACCTTGCCTTTTTCATTGACAACAGCCAGTCTACATGTACAAGGCCACCTGTGGACACATACACATTATGCGCAAATGTAGGCTACCAACGAACAACACAGACTGTGCCACATGTTGGCCACTGTTGCAATATCAATGCGTGTTCGAGTTTGTCACACTGTTTCAATGTACTCTGAGGATTATCTATCATTACAGAATCGTTGCCTGCTATGTAGGGATCCATAATAAAAACTGGAGGGGGCAAATGGCACCTTCTGATTTGCCTTGGATGCCTGTTGTGATATGAAATCCTGAACCGCTATATATAATCACACATTCACAGAATACATGTATATCCATATTTTTCATCATGATGACACTTTCCTGTACAAAAACAAAATTTCTGAGCTTGTTTTTGGAAGAAGTAAAACTTTTTAACCACTAGCTGCCTGGGTTTCCGATACCGTACATGTATGCTTTGTATGCATGGCCGGGGTCTCCGAAATCAGACGAAGGGAACTGGGCCTTGTAACAAAAGACCCTACTCGGGACAAAAGACCAGGCTGCTGGGCATTAACGACATTTTTTCACTCTCAATAGTGGAGATAATCCAGCCTTCTTTTGAAACAGTATACCACAGTTTAGGCCATTTAGTGTGAGTGGATTACCACCGGAGACAAAAGTGCTCCCCCACCACAACGATAAGCTACACAGCACCGCTGCACGCTAATCTGTCCCCTATTGAAAAGGGGTCAGCAGCACACTAAGCCAGGTTTGTGAAAGAAAGTGACATAACACCGCACAATCTGGGCTCTTTTTACAAGGCTGCAGACCTGGCTGAAATACTCGAGTGTCAATAGATTTTGTCTGTAAGATTGGACTAGCAACCAGACAGTCTTTCGTGTGGGTGTAAACGTCCATTAATTGAAATGATGAATTTTTGAAGAATTTTGAAAACTGAAAATCTTGAAAAAGTCCCGATTATGTGCACTGCATTTTTCAAACCACCCGGCAGCAAGTGGTTAAAAACCAACCTGCTGTCATTTACCAACATCATTAAAGGGTAGCTGCAATCAATTTTTTTATGCAAATCTCCAAAATGCACCTGTGTCTCAGTTACAACTTAACTAAAACTTTGTTTTACTATTTTAAAGCCTTTTTATTCCAATGAGTATTTCCATAATCATGAGCAAAGCTGTGGTGTCATCTCAGTAAGAAGCCTCAATGTTTCATTGGTTTGTACCCACAAAAGTCCTGCATTTCTGTAGATTTTCCTGGACTCAGTTTTCTATTCTTTGCTGATTCATTGTTGTTTATGTACATAGCAATAAGGAATCATCAATCCCTCTCAGAAAAGTTTCAGTTACTAAATTCTGGGTTCACAATTTGAACAGAAACACCTACACATTGAACCATGTCTTTCCAAAATTATTCCACAGCAATAGCACCCTCAGTTTTCCAGGAAAGCATGGATAATTTTAGTTGTTTAAAAGCATGTACTTTTCAAATGTATTTGACTACACAGGAAAGTCAATTATTTTTCAAAAATTGAAGGATACCAAGTTGAAAAAAATTTTGTGTACAAGACAACTTTATTGCAGCTACACTTTAAAGTGAAATAACACATATGGCAAAAATGGCCAAGTTAACATGAACAATGTTAAAAAAAAATGGCGGTTGCAGCAGGAGATAGTGCTTCGCTGTCTCCCAGAGCACATGTCATATACATGGAACAACATAGTACCAGTGTGGCTGTTCAGCGTCGTACTTAAAGGCAGGCTGAAACAACACAGTGGAAATGACACTTTCAGTCGTAGGAGAGATCAGCACAATGTACCCCATGGGGTACATCACTCACATATCACAATGAAAATAACTTTGGACCTGGTACATCCATGTTTGTGGTATATCATGTTATTGATTCTTGACCAATTAAAAATAACAATCTATTAACATGGTATTACAATCAATTTTGTAGTTTTTATATTTTTTAAATAATTTTGAGAAAGAAACAGAAGAGAGCAGAGAAATGTACGACTCACCAACAAAGCCTATGAAATAATGGGCATGGTTTGGCTTGCCACCTATCACACCAAGAGACTGACGTAAGGTGAAACATCTCTTCAAGCGTTTGACGTATACTGCATTGATCTCATTCAATCCAAGTCGTAGTGGTATAAATATCAAAACAGGTCTCCATGCTCGTGTGAAAGCAGACTCTGCACGAGCATCACTTTTTGTCTCATGCACAGATTTGTTTGATGGGGGCTGTGTTGATGAGGCATGTCCGCACTGTGTTTCCCTTGACCCACAACAGACTTTTCCTGAAATGGTAAACCAATGTACAGAATAATTTCAATACATGTAGTCATGATATTAAAATGCATATTTCTTTTTAAGTACTGTAAACTGTACAGGTGGCTTCTCTGACTTTCAATGACCAGCAATTTTCATCCCTTGATTATCAAAGTTTCATGTGCATCAGTTCCCCAGACCTACCGGTATCTTCACATATACATGTAAGGCACTGCACTCACACGCACTTTGCAATGCAAGGCACAAGGGCAAACAAAACACTGTTTGCTGAGTAGGAAAAGGGAAATTTTAATGATAAATTTGTACAGCGGCTTACAGTATGGGACATACATGTACACATGGACAAGTAGGAAAGAGGTTTGGAATAAGCACAAGTTGACATCTATGTGTCCTTTGATTGACCATATAAGTTCAACAAGTGAGAGACAGGCCTTCCAAAAATTTCACCTCGAAGCCACAAAATAATCATATCAAGACTAAGTTCAAAGGCAGATTCTGCGAAGAATGGATTACAAGGTAAGCACAAATTTTCCAATTATGCCAGGGTTCTTACCTACTACATACAGTGTTCTCCAAATTTGAAAAATTAAGGTTGGTGCTGAGTTTGGGACCAATGCGAGCACGTAGCACGAGCTCTCACAGCATGAGGTCCGGGGCCCGCTTAAGGACCCCAGGAATGTGGTGTGTTCTAAGGCAATTCCTGGCTATTTTCCCTATTTTTTTTGAGCAAAAATTATAAGATTTTAAAAAGACTTCCATTTATTCATGCACAGAATTACTAAAAAGAACTTCAATTGAAACATCAGTACCAATGAGTACATGTATATCCTCATTCCACAATTTCAATTATTTTCAACTATTGACTTAGAATGACATGTCATCCAAGGGATCTGGGTTGTAAAAGTATTAAAATCAAATTTATCCTTCAATTCTTTTAAAAGAAAGTGTTTCTTGTTTGTTAAGGTATTCATACACATCTATCCCTCAATTTTATTCACTTCCAAGTATTGACGAAAACAAAACCTACTTTTAAAAGGATCAGGGGGCAGAAATGTCATGTTAGTTATTGTGAACGTTTTGCCATGACGCGGGCAAAATGTACACCGAAAATAGACCACGGACATGTATGCACTCAACGAACGTAATACACATGTACACGCGTAGCCTACACACACAAACATTGCATGGAATGAGGGGGCATCTACAATCTTGAACAAAATAGTTGGAACTCTTTGTGGGAAGCATGGTGAAAAGATCCCCCTCTCCCCCTTTCAATGTTGCAGTCATTTATTTGACCAAGGTTCGGCCCAGCTTACCCAAATAAGAAACAACATTGACAGGGGGTGAGGAGAGAGGCATGTTCCAATGAGCTTTGTCCAGGATTGTCTCTAAAAAGTCCGCCTAATCCTAATAGGGAGCAAGTTCATACCACTCTTTAAATATGCTGCAAGCGCACGGGCAATAACAACAACCGCAACGGTACACCACCTCAACTGAAAAAAGGAGAGTCACTAACATTCTTTTTCTTTTTGTTTTCATGGTTCACCGTTGCAATGTTTCATCTGAAACCCAATCAGAAAGTGAAAAGAGGGCAGACAGAATTGCGTACTCCTCATTGATCCATATAGCCCTTCAAACCGAATCAAAAATTTCATTTGAGAGAGATATGTGCTGAAATTGTATGGTGCACCGTTGACGATGTGCCCAACTTATCCCATTTTCAATGGCCAACTTTCCTCTTGTTGCCGATACCTACGAGCAGCAATCCAATTAGTGGACCCTTCCACTGAAAAATCCCATACCAATGGGTGATCATATCCCATAGCTGTTGTATAACTAAATATTAATAAACTATGTATTAACATATACTTTCTTTTTTTGGGGGGGGGATTATGCTCTTGACAGGGCATACTACCACACCTTGCGTATTATAGTCATTATGTATTCCACTAGATAACCATCAAATGCTGACAGCATCACATGGCAGTGCCAAAAACAGTAATGCAGCAAACCCCCGCCCTTCCAGGTAACACAGACCCACACTCATGACACACGAATACGATGATACAATAAAATAGCTGAGATCAGACTAATACTGGTTGTCAATATCATGTGGGGCGATGTTCAAACGTATGTTGATTCGAGCATCAGGTTGCCTCGTGTTGCAAACTGGTACTGGTAGGCCAAAATTGTCGGGGAGTCTCGAGGTTTGGATTGAAAGTGAAGCGGTGGTTATTGTTTCTAAATTAATTCTGTTATAAATGTATACCATAGAGCCAAAAAATGTAAACACGGCAGCATGTTTTTTAAGCTTGGCGGCGATTTCTAAGCATGGCAGGCACCCCAGAAAGCATGGCAGGGCGCCAAGTCTTTCCTACATGTTGGAGAACACTGTACATAACTTAAATTATATGAGGCTGAGGAGGAGAGACTCACCATGTCTTATTGTATCTCTTAATATGGTTTGTCCCACACACGGTTGATTCCTTCATGCATAAAAATCTAAATAACCCTTGCAGGGTATACATGTACATCTCCCAGAAACCACTGAAGCTATTCTTTGTAGTTCTTAGGCATCTTTTGAGTATGAGAAAGTAAGACAAACTTCGTCATGAAAACTTGTTGGGTATATTTCATAGCTAAACCGAAGATAGGACTGCTCTTCCATATTCCACTGAACATGGGACATTTTGTTAATAGAATTTTGGAATGGGAATTGTTTGGGGTCTGCTGGATACTGAGCCAAGAAAACACCTGCCACTGGCCTATGAGCTGAGGGGCATTTAGACTGGCTGGCAAGTGTAAGTTCAAATACTCTCCTGGACTTCTTCGTGTGACGCAAGTCCAGAGTGGTTAGTAACGCAAGTCAAGCAATGTTACTGAGCATGCTCCACGTCAAACGTGCACGACTACCAAAGGACTGTCAATTTCATTTCAAAACGTATCCTCTTTTGTTTCTGCTCGGAGCGGATGCACACAAGTTCTTAAATGTACTTAACAATGCAAAAAAACATTGTACACCACAAAGCTGTTTACTTTTTACCACTTTTTATATTATGTGAAGAGGAAAAACAAATCAAAGGTAAATTTGCTGACTGCTTTTCTGGGCCATGGAAAACAGACACTTTTATTTCAAGACAAGACATTGTCTATAAAACAACTACTTTATTGCAATTTATACAAGTAGCTTCATTTTTTCATTATATCTGCACTGTTGATATATCGATTGCAATGTCAAAAGGATATCGTTCATATCGATATCAAAGCAAAATCAGGTATTAACACTACATTGATGGACCTTATTTTACACTAAGCCTCATGCTTGATGGGAGTGAGTCAATGTAATAAAGAATTTTCTAAACATCCCAAGTAACATGTTCAAGTACATGTACATGTACTTGAACATATGCCCCTTTGAGATCAATGGAACAAAAAAAAATACCTCCTGAAGTAGGTCAACCTTATACTTAATTTTCCCTTCAATTTTGAAAAGCTGATACATAACAAAATTATTTTTAAAAAAGGTTTATCACAGGGCAGAGCTCTTCTGAGTTTTTGGGAATCAAAACCAAAGACATAGTAAGCTGTCAGATCACTGGTTCTTCCCAAGTGACTTCCCCTTTCATTACTATTTTTTCAACGTTCCTCTGAACGATCTCAACTTGAGCTTGAAAATTTATTGCTGCTACCGCTCCTTGATTGAAACAGAATGTCAACAAACTCTATTTTGTTTCTAACAAACAACAGAAGTATCCAACCATTTGTTGTAGGGATTGCTAGTTACAAACAAAATGTTGAAGATAACAAGTCTGAAGAGGAACACATGTGCCTGTATCTATTTTTTCGGATCAAGCGTATATGTACTTCAGTCTGATTGGATTTTGCTATGACTTGATGTAGATTTATATATACATACTCTCCAGAGTGCCCTTGAAAGAGATTATTGCCCCAAAACTTCCCGTTTACAGCAGAATGATGAGGAGAAACCTATTTACCTATATGACCCCAGAGTAGTTGTGGCATTCCTGGTCATTTTAGCTACCAATTTACTTGCTCTCTCCGTAGCCTCCATTTCTTTGACTAAATTTCCACCAAAAAGTTGGCTCATCAATGACAAATTTCCTTTGCGGCTGTCAAATCCTTTGTCAAGCAGCCCATCTAAGGAATACTGTCTTGAAAGGGACTCTGACTTGCAGACCCAAGCAGTACAAGTTAGGAGGTGATGTGATTTTTAACCATACTGGTATCAACAATCTCTGCTTTGTTGATACCAGTCAGTGATGCAAATTGAACAAGGTGGCCCTCTTTCCAGTTCAACTGCAGGAGGCTCACCAGCCAGAGGTGGGGCTGGTGTGTTCTGCACTCATTTAACCCAAGGCAAGGTTGACGAGGCCAATGAAGCCATGGATGAAGGTTTCACAGGATCAAGCATGTCTTTAGTTTGCTTCTTGATGACTTTCCCTTCCTTAGTTGACATACTGAAGTAATTATGAGTGAAATCGAACTGGTAGTTAGCTGAGAAGAGAAGGAACACATGTAAATGAAGCCATAGAGTGTACATACGTGTGCGCAAAACTGTACCACAAAAAAAAAGAAAAAAAAAGACATGCTTCAGAGGTTCCTTGAGGTTTAAACCCTGAATGCTGGGGCTAATTTGCATTTTAATACATGAAGGAATCAATCATTTCTTCCAATGGCAGTGCAAACCACATTATTCAAGACAATAACATACAGTGAGACTTTACAAGGACAAAACATGATTTCCTTGCTTTACTGTCAAGGAGACAGTGGTAACCGTAATCACTGAAAGCAGGGGTGGATCCATAACCGATTGTTGGGAGGGAGGGCCAATTTTTTTTTTTTGGGTGGGAGAAATTTGGGAATTTCTACACGTAACCTTTCCTGCTCTTCCTGAGGGGTGAGGAATAATTGTTATTATTTTTTACAAGTATCTGCGAGGAAAGGGAACAGTATATTCTGCAAAATTACGTTTCATTTTTGTTGCAAAACTGAAACTACCCCTCTTTTTTTGGAGGGGGGATGACCCAGTTGACACACCTGAATCCTTGAATGGCAGAGCAGTCTTTACTGTAGTTGTAACTCAGTTTTGTTTTGTTTTAAAAACAAGTGCTATGCCACCCTTTTCGATATAATATTTTCATACAGAATGGTGTAACACAAACCATTATCATATACAAGTTGCAAATAATAAAGTCATTAAACATGACTTTATTACCACACAGAAGTTCCTTCAAACATAAGCACCTACATAATTTCTATTCATTATGTACATGGCAAATATGTGTCCCATTTTGAAAATGAAAACTTGTTTATTCTGATTACAATGTAAGAAACAATGCCGCTATAATAAACACCACTATTACCCTGCTAACAGTCAGTTATAGCAACCATTCTCCTTGGTCTCACATTTTCCTTTTTTTGGAGGTTTGTTATTATAAAAATACATGATTTGAAGAGACCATAACTTGTTCTTTTACGTGAAATAGTGCTTGAGTTTCCTCCCCCACATTAGTGTGGGTAGGGTCTCCTAGTGATACTTACCCTTGTCCAGCCTACATATGCAAATTTGCCAAGTGCCTATTATAATTCGCTGAAAAGACTTGATTATGCATGCTGCCCCCTAACTCCCCACAATGCAATGTGGTCCCGCCGCCATGTTCGTCCTTTTTATCGAAGTGGAGAATTTCCCCGGAGCCAAAGTGGGGAAGGACGGGCGGAAGCGGCTGGACAGGGGAAAGTATCACTAGGAGACCCGACCCACACGGAGAGGAGTCTCCTGCGTTCACTTACCCCTGTCCAGCCTACATATGGGGAGTAACACCGTACCCTGGAGGAGGGTTGGCGACGGGAGAGCAATTACAAGAGAGTATAGGCGGGCACTACTCAACCGAACACTCACTATTCTAGAATTCGTCTCACTCCGCAGGACATCCTTCAGGTAGCACTCGGTGAAGGTGGAAGGAGATTTCCAACAAGCCACTTGACAAATGTCTGCCAAGGCGACACCTCTGAAGAACAACCAGGATGCAGAGGCGACCAGAACATCATGGGCTCTGATGTGAGATCGAGTCGTCTCGTCATGTCGAGTTGGCCAGTCTGGATTTGCAAAGATGATAGCCGAGACCGTCCAATGAGCTATGGTGTCCTTCGCCGCTGGATGAAAGGGTTTCATGGTTGTGATGAAAAGTCTGGAACCAGTCTCACGGCGACGCTTGGTCCTCGTGAGATACCACTTGAGGGTATGAACAAGACACCATTTCTTGTCGGAGGTTATGTCGGGGACAAAAATGTCCGGAGGCCAGAAGACAGGCGTCTGGTTCTTTGTTAGGAATGCGATGGCTGGGATAAGACGAACTCTGTGCGGCTCCCAACGTATGTGACCTTCAGCAGTTAACAGGGCATGCAGTTCACTGCCACGTCTGGAGGTAACGACTGCCAGGAGGAATGCCACCTTGATGCTAAGATGGAGATCAGATGCATCGGACAGCGGTTCGAAAGGGGGGACCGGTGAGAATGCGCAAAACGTTGCCAAGGTACCAAGAAAGAACAAGGCGTTTGACGTGAGAACGCTCAACAAACATTCCCTAAAGTAGATGGTGGATGGCAGTGTTTTCAGAATTGTTGATCCGTTGTTGAATCCCGAATGAACAGCTGCCAGGGCCGACCGGAAGTTGCGGAGAGTAGCAATCTGGAGGCCCGAATGAAAGAGATACGTGAAAAAGTCTGCAACTGAGCTTACAGAAGCTTCAGTTGGAGAAACATCGTGGTCATTACACCATCTAGCAAAATGTTGTATTCGACTGTTGTAAATTTTGCGTGTGGAGAGTCGTCGGCCCCGATCGCCATGGACGCAGCATCTGCAGACAGGCCTGACACTCTAAAAGACCGTTGGACAGTGTCCAACACGTCAAGTGAAGATCGCTCGGTGCTGGATGGAGGATTCCTGACCTGGGTTGACAAATATCCTCCCTGTGTGGAAGGATCTGTGGTCGACGAACCAGGAGCCTTGTGAGCCTTGCGAACCACGATTGTTGAGGCCAGCATTGAGGGCGATGAGAAGAACCCAGCATGGTTCTTGTTCTATCTAGAATAAGACTCGGGGAATGAGGGATATTGGAGGAAAGGTGTACGCCAGAAGGTCGGATCAATTCACATGAAGAGCATGTGTCACAAAAGGTCAGAAGATGGGTATTGTCAGCCGATGCAAAGAGGTCGACGTGGGGGCACTCTATCTCTGTGAAGATTTGGGTGACTACGCTCGGATTTAGAGTCCACTCCGTAGGGTGGACAGCGCCCTGAGAGAGAGCGTCTGCTATGTTGTTGGACATTCCCAGTATGTGAACAGCCTGGAGAGTGATGCCGTGATCGATCACCCACATGAAGATCTTCCATGTGAGGAAGCATAGCTGGGGGAGCAAGTACTGCCTTGGTGGTTTATGTATGCTACCACTGTGGAGTTGTCGCTCTGGATTTGAACCGAGAGACTCACTAAGTGCCGCTGGAAGTGACGAAGGGCGTTGAATACTGCCTGAAGTTCCAGCAGGTTGATGTGTTTGTTGCGGAAGGAAGAGTCCAAAAACTCTGGATGCATGAAGTGGAGGAAGGGAGGCCCCCCATCGAGGTGGCCCAGCACAGAACAGGTAGAGAGGATAGGATCACACTCAGAGTCTCCATTTGAAACCGCCTTGGCCTGATGAACTTGTTTAGCGGTTTCAGGTTGATTATTGGTCGTTATTTTCCTGGGTCTTTTTCGGGTGCGAGGAAAAAGGACGAAAGGAAGCCGGTGAATAGCTGGTTCCCATACACCAGTGTGATGGCTCGTTTGCATGACAACGCTGCAATATACTCTTCCACAGCCAGGCTTTTGAGTTTGTCGTAGGGAGGAGTGGAGCGGAAGACCATCCCGGACGGCAGGGAGCTCGTAAACTCGAGGGAGTAGCCGTGAGCAATGACGGAGAGGACCTAGCTGTCTGCGGTGATTTCGCGGCCGCCGACGGGTTCGGGGGCCGCCAAAGGCAAACAGAAGAAGTCATGGACACTGTCCCCTGATAGGACTGGGGGCAGGGTGTGAAGAACCACGGCCGGGAGGGCGCGGCTGAAAACTTCTGGGAGCTGATGTAGGAGAAGCTCGCTGTGGGGCCGATGACCGAGTAGCCACCCAGAGTGGATGGCTAAAGGGGTGAGCAGCCAGTGGGGGCAGAAAAGAACCACAAGAAAACAAAGCATGCAAGAAACGAAATAAGAAAATAAGCACTCTTACCAATAGACAAGAAAACACTCTTTATTTCATAAAAGGAATCAAGTCAATTCAATAGCACGAAAGGTACGGAACTTGAGAATTAGAGGAGTCATAAAAGACACATCCGTAAACTATAGGCGCTGAGAAAAGAAGGACGAACATGGCGGCGGGACCGCAGCGCATTGTGGTGGGTCAGGGGGCAGCATGCATAATCAGATCTTTTCAGCGAATTGTAAAAGGCACATGGGAAATTTGCATACGTAGGCTGGGCAGGGGTATGTGAACGCAGGAGACTGTAAAAAAATTGTTCTGAAACCCAACCCTTGATAGTGACTGACAAAACTCCAGTAGTTGTATCAGAGTTCAAGTTTCACGACTGTCATATCGAGATTTTCCTGTTTCAAGGATCCATTACATCATGAGAACTCTTATGAATGAACTTCTGTGAAAGTAACTGCCCCAAATGTGAATATTTATGAAAAAAATCCCGAATTTTTGAAGCCCTTCTTTGGCAGGTCATTACTCATGAATTATATATTTGTTTTACCTGGCTGCAAAAGTGAGACAAGTGTACAACAGTATTTCAATTTTACAACGGCCAAAACAGCAGTGCACCAAATGCAGAACCAGAACACGAGCCTACTTGTACATGTGTGTGCGTATGGAAAAATCAGCACATGGGATAAATGGGTACGTTGTGGCAATGTGCTCATTTATCCGGTACATTCTTCCCAAAGAGCTACATGTATAATAAAAACTAGAGTGCTGACTCATGCACAAAGTATTCTAATCTAGACCTGAATGTAAATAAGTCAAAGGAAGTTATTGCTGACTTCAGAAGACCCAACCTAGTATTGTTCCCTTAGTCATTAATGGTTCAGAATTTGAAAGAGTACATATTTCAAATTTCTTGGTATTAAAATCTCTACAGAACTAAAATGGGATTTCAATATGGATTGCTTCATCAGGAAAGCTTGACAAAGACAATTTTCTCTAGATGGTTGAAGACTTTCCATGTCAGCCAAAGACTGTTATTGAAGTTCTACAAGTCAGTGATTGAGAGTGTCTTGACACAGTCAATCACTGTCTAGTGGGACAATGCTACCATTGATGACAAGAAGTTTCTCAGTCGGATCATTTGCACTGCAAGTAAGACATTTGGATGCCAACTTCCATCACTAAACGATTTGTGCCACTCTCGAGCTAACACAAGAGTTCAGTCCATTGTAGATGATAAGTTTCATCCAGCTCATAATCTCTTTCAGCCTATGTGGTCAGGTAACCGGTATTGTTCAATAAAATGCAGAGTTTTTATCCAACAGCAATCCGCATCCTTAATTACATGCACAAATTTTTTTAAAAGAATACGTCAACAAATGCGATATGCAAACAACCTGAATGCACAGTTAGTGAGTATTTCATTTTGCTTGATGCCAAAAAAGGCAAACGCACGTGCGTTTGCATTGCTCATGAACTTGCTGTGAGTTTTTGTCTTGATCGGATTTTATCAGTACCCTACAAGTCTGTATGTGCATGACAGCTGCTGCTCTAGAGCTGTCAACTCATAATAACACTGACTCCTTAATTTAGCTGAACTTATTCATCGAAAGACACCCTTCGGAAGACATGCATATAAAATCTGATGACATTGCTCTAATGTATGGGAAACATTTGATACGAAAAATAATTATAATAATTATAAAATTATCAGCTATGGATGTAAATAAACAAGTGCCATTGCTCTATACATGAGCCTCTTGTTCAAAAGACGCGCTGACATTTGTGTGTGTTATACTTGAGTATTGCATTTAGGATACATTATTTGATATTCATTCTATCTGATAGTATAACTTTAATACTGTAAGCTAATATTAAAGTTGATCAAATCTCAAAATATTGAGGGTCTGACATTTCAATCCTAACAGAATCTTTCTCCATGGCAAAACGACAAGTGGACAGGACAAACAAGCAAAAACAGAGAATCAACCAAGCATGGATGGACCTTTCCTTTTGTCCTCTTGCATTTATCCATGCTTGGTTGATTCCCTGTTTGCTTGTTTGTCCTGTCCACTTGTTATTTCGCCTTTGATAAATATCCTGCTAGGGTCGAAAAGTCAGGCCCTCAATATTTTCAGATCTGTGTTTTAGGTCATTGTAGTCAGCGAGCAGTTTGCAGCAGTTTTGTACTACATATCTAGGTTGATCAAGTTACAATACGTTGCATGGTGGCACATGAGGGCGTACTGCGATTGATCAATTTTTAGTGAATGGCTAACTGGCGTTAGGGAAATAATGCTGTAGTAGGTCATTCAGGTACATGTTAGTTGAACGTAGTAAACTACTGAAAAAAAAATTAAAAAGCATGTGCATATCTAGAAGAATGACAAGTTTAGGATAGCTATTGACACAGCATGACCACCTGAGTATTTGTTTGCTCAGTAGCTTTCGTCCACCTCTTGGGAAGAAGCACTTGTAAGAGGTACATGTACTACTTTCTTCTTACAGGTGCTTTTTCCCATTGTTATTCTAACTATACTTTTATTTTGTAACTCAGCCTCTAGGATTATCACCGTGAGTAGTTTTTGAACCGCATGCTTTAATGCTTAATAGCAGTTAAGATGTTTATATCTTGCTCTACCTTGATCATCTATTTTTCACCTATGAGTAGCTTCAATATTATGTCAATATTCCTTTTGGTCACTTTTGTTACTGTCTAATCATCTAGTGTACTCGAAAAATTATATCAGTGTGAACCAGTGTAACCAAACTGCATGTCCCAAGCAATTTTTACCATTAATACCAACATTTAAACTTGATTTCAGTTTGCAATATGACTTTAAAGTGAGTACAACTCTAAGGGTGAAATATGGAAAGATAAGAACAGATGCCAACATTCAACAAAATGCAAGGCCTTCCAGGTATTTTTTAACTTAATTTTTCTCAACGTCGAAGTTTTGGCCAAGAGTCCTCTCGTTCATGCAATCATGTGGCAGGCTGTCACCAAACATGGGCTATACCAAACAACTGATAGATTGAACATATTTTTGGTGGACCCCATCATGTTTGTTACAGCGGCATTATTTCAAGTGTGAAAGGCTTGGAGAGCAGGTACAGACAGGAGCATTTTAAGGGTTACATAAAGTACCTTAACATTAGACATAACTCTAGCTGTCTACTCATTTGCTAACTTACTTATATCTTCTTGCACCACAGTGTTATCGAGGGCTACATGTACTGCCATATTGCTCCAACTGTCAAAGGCAACCAGCTTGCGTAACACTTGAGCAACAGTATTAGGTCCAAACCACATACCGACCGACTTGCCTTCACCAACACCCATTTGTGCTGAAAAAGAAATGAAGAAAAGTTGTTGCTCATGTTAATCTGAAAAGCATTCACAGGGAAGCCAATTAGGATATTTAGAGCAATAATTTGTCGGATATGGTTGATTCTAGGGAGGAAACAGAATAATGACATATCTACTCTACTGTCATTGTACATTGTAGGATTTCATTAGTGTAGCTACAGGTAATTGGCAGGGCAATTCTCACCTAAAGTGAGCCTCTCATTTTCAGCTATTGTGGGGAAGATTTTGCCGGGTGCCAATGTGGGGTTGACTTGGGTGATAAACAATGGTGGAATCAATTTCAAAGTTGGAGGGGGACCGGTTGTGAGACTATTAATTGTGAGCCATTAGTAGAACGATCCATTAACCACTTCCTGCCGAGGCAGTTATCAATGTTGATGATGTTTGGCGGGGATATTTATCTTTTTTTTTCTGTTTTCAGGATTCTTTAAAAATTCCTATCTTCATTTACTGGACACTTACAAACATGTGAAGGACTGTCTGTTGTGCACTCTAGCCTGACAGACAAAATCTATTGATGCCTGAGTATTTTAGCCAGGCCTGCAGCATTGTAAAAAGAGCCCAGATTGTGCGGTGTTATAGAACTTTCTTTTGTCCACGAACCTAGCTCAGTGTGCTGCTGACCTCTTTTCAACGGAGGCCAGATTAGCATGCAGTGGGGCTGTGTGGCTCATCGCTGCAGTGGTGGACACCAGACATTCCTTCACGTGTTTGTAAGTGTCCAGTAAATGAAGATAGGAATTTTTAAAGAATTTTGAAAACAGAAAAAAATGATAATTATCCTGGACCAGCATCATCAACATTGATAACTGCCCCTGGCAGCAAGTTGTTAAGTGATGAAATAAACAACTGACTAAAATTACGGTTTGCAAGACCAGTGTTTCCCCCAAAGCGTTATAGCGTAGCGGCACCGCTACGCTTTAAAATTGAGTGCTACATTTAAAATGTTGCCATTAAATTACCTTCAACACTTGCTACAAAAATATTTAATGATCCAAACACGATACTGTAACTGACGATCGCGCAGCACGGGCGGCCAGCTGGACACACAAGGATGCACATGTGCATGTACACGTACATTAACTGTACATGGCACGTAATTCTTTAGGAAGAGCAAAAGCAAGTGAATTTTGTGATGTAAACAATAGACACAAAACAGGTCTTCTAGTGTTATACTGACAAATTCACTTCGAAACATGCTTCGTGCTCAATTTCACGGAAAGTACAATTGGTCTAAACTTGTTTTTTCTTTTTCATGACGGTCTACTGACTCGTTGGTGCGCCGGACAATATACTATATCACAAGAATCCGCTGCAGTATACAAACGATGCATATTGTAAAAAGTGTTGCTTGTGCGCACGTGCTTGAACTTTTTGCAAATTCAAAGATGTTACGTCCAATCACCTCGTTTTTCCTGACAAAAAAGCAAAAATTTTCGGGACAAAACGCTGAAACTATCGATGGTGGAAGTCAAGAGGATAACTTGCCAGCCTCTATGCAAAGTATTTTGTATGTCTGTGCCTTATTTATCATCGAGATAAAAATACACTTTCAGACTTGACTATTACCATGAATCACCATGGACAATAGAATTGTGTAAAATAATTAAAGGGCTAATGAAATAGGATTTGTATTGCTTTTAACCATGTAAGAGTCTCAACCCACTGTTAACTTCAACAATTGTTCATGACAGATACGAGCTTTAATGACAACTGTTGTTTTTATGTTAATGAGAATTTTTATTTTCATTTGCAATCTGTGAGTGAAAACCCCCACTCAGCCTTTTCCTCACCCAGACTCACTAAACTTTAAGAAATTCCGGGGGAAACACTGAAGACCATGGGTTTTAGTTGAACAGTGTTGGTAGGGCACAAGGATATCGTTACTCAGATTGGTTGGGCTGTGTTGAGAGTGGTCCACCATGTTATGTGTGGAGGGTTATTATGGAGCCAGGACGACCTGCATTTAGGTGACAACTTCAGCTACTCTTTTATTTCCAACTTGAGCTCTGAGAACTATCCGAAAGGAGTGACTGACTAGCACCCTCTATGGTCTGGTATCTTACACACCACGGTAATGGGTTTTAGTTGAACAGTGTTGGTAGGGCACAAGGATATCGTTACTCAGATTGGTTGGGCTGTGTTGAGAGTGGTCCACCACGGTAATGGGACAAGCTGGACGGGGCCAGTGGTGTGTTACCGAGCGGTAGTACTGTTCAAACTAGAATGTGATTGCAATAACAGGATGGAAGCACTACATCATTTGCTCAACATAGACAGGAAGGAGCAGGGCTAGCCAGAAGAACTAGTGCGGTGCATGACACAGATGTGTCTGTCTCAAGCATCGGTTGGGAAGTAATGGTGCCGGGCCACTTCAAAGCTACATCAACTCCATACATGTATACTAACATCACGGGCTAGTTTAGACCACATTACATTCAAGCTAAGCTGGCTGGATGTTCAGATAGCTAACCACGCACTTCACGATGGAAACAATATCAATCTACTCAAGTATACAAGTACAGAAGGACCTCTGCACTATGTTTGGTTTTGCATCATACAAGGTTTTGGTCTGCTGTACCTGACCATTGAGCTGAGGATATTTAGGCGTGAGGTCAAAATACAAATGCTTTTGAAAGCATCCAACGCTTTGTAAACGGTAAGCCTCACGGACGGTCAACATCGAACAGACGAATGCTTCAGCGAGGCTGGCCAAACCGTTGCGGTCGAGTACACCTTGCACTCTGCAGCTTCCAGTAAACAATGGACAGCTCATCGCATTACGGCATCATAGACTTCTGCGGTCTGGTGGATTGGTCATAACAATAGCTCTTTACTTTGCAGCTCCACAGGAGGATTTAGATCGGCAGACTGCTTTAAACATCCTGATAAAACACCTGTATTGAGTAGTTGTGTTGAGCTGTCAGTTTCCAGACCCAGTCTTTTCAGGTCTCAATACCCTGTAATCTTGATATTTTGTCTCAGTATCGTGAGTTAAATACACACTTAACTGTATACCTGCAGAATCGAATATACTAACTCGAAATACTATTTACCTGAATCATACACGACGTAGTGTTCTGTTCGCCAACATGTAGTTACAGATAAAACCTCTTTTTTTTTTGCCCGTGTGCACAAGCTGGGACTCAGCATTGCGCGCTCGCAGGTTTTCATGTGTAGGATCGAGGAAGACACATACGCGAACTACGCGCTTTCTACTTCGAAGCTGCACCTGCACGATTTAAGGATACAAGTACATGTTTTTTCTTGAAGTCAATAGTACATGCGTGCACGTTGCAATATGTTTTGTACGTACGATTCTTTTGCACTCTTTGAATACTTTGTGGCTGCACAAAATTCTTGTTGGAAAAACAAACATGTCGGGTTTTATACTTATCTCTGGTGTTTGACTTTACCTATTAAACTTAAATGCACAGTAAATTAAAACAATGAACACAATTTAATCTAGTGCTGCCGATGAACCACCGAACCGAGGCAAAAATCATCAAACAAGGCACTTTCGAATCGAGCAAATCTGTTCGGTTTGGATGTACGGGTTTAATAAGGCATTTTATTGATGGCACGCGGGAAAACATACAAAAATATAAGAAAACTTAATAAAAAACAAACATAACGAAAAATGGATAACGAGTTGTACAGCGTGCTCCACACCTGCGTGAACATACTAAAACTTACAATGGCCCGCATCATGAGATGGTTGTAAAAAGCATGTGGTGAGAATCACTCAGAAATCAACCAAGAACACGCAACGTACGGCATTGTCGCTGCATAACATTTCTAAATTCTCACTACATCCAATCGTGCTCATGTATATTCAGATTTATTATTTTATTTGCCAATCTACGATAGACACGCCCTTACGTTCCATATTAAGGTAATGACGTTCCATATTAGGCCAATGGTCTCATAAATGGAGTGCAAAATGAATTTTGGTTGGATGCCAATCACAGTCGGACTCGCGCTCGATCCAAGGCATCCCTAGATGAAAATTTTGCCAAGCGGTTTGGTGCATGTTTATAAAAAAAAAAGGTTTTCAAATCAAAGTTGCTCGCGGATCAGGAGAGATAGCAGATTCATAATTTTACACGTAGAAATACTTTATAGGCCTTTGCAGCACGATCGTAGCGAGCCTTTCATGTCTCAGTGTGCATTGTACTTGTACATGTGTGTACATGTCCGAACCCAACCGATCCGAAGTTCGGCAAAAAATGTCCAAGTCCTGTCTAAACCGAACACATACTTGCAGCACTATTTGATGCGGAGTTTGACATTTTTTTTATTACCTTCAAAGAATATGGTACACGGGACAGAAGTTCCAAATAAATTCATATTGCATCTACGTGAATATTTCCTTTCATAGACGATAGATTAGGCTGTAAAATGAGGCAACCGTGTTTGGCATTCCCCGTCATATGAACGCATCTATTTTCCAGTCTAAAAAACGCTTAAACACAAACAATTATCTTGGGGCGATGCTTTTTTTGTCATGAAATACCCACTCAAAACGTATCTGAAGCTAGATAAATGTCTGTAGCCTGGAATGCAGTTGATTTTGCGTCTTCCTATCACAAGGTGTTAACCACTAATCCTCACGGCCAGCCCAGGAAGGCTGACCACGGCCAATGAAGTTCTCCCTGAATAGGATCTTTTGTTCACAACCATGGCTGTGTAAGCCACAAACTCCATTGTTGTCAGGGTTGCTCGTGAAGCTAGACAGTCCAGGGCAGACGGTTCTTTTCAAACCGTTGAACTGTCCAACACCAAAAGACGAACGAAGACGAAGTACATAGCTTGCCATGTATGTATTGTAGAGAGTGATAAACCAATGCTTTGCACCACTTCATCTGGCACAAAACCCCTGAATATACAACAAAAAACTCAAGTTTATTAGCGACATCTTATTAACCACTTCCTGCCGGGGCATTTATCAATGTTGATGATGCTGGGGTGGGATATTTGTCATTTTTTTCTGTTTTCAAGATTCTTTAAAAATTCCTATCTTCATTTACTGGACACTTACAAACACGTGAAGGCATGTCTGGTGTCCACTCTAGCCAGACAGACAAAATCTATTGATGCCTAAGTATTTAAGCCAGGCTTGCAGCCTTGTAAAAAGAGCCCAGATTTTGTGGTGTTACGTAATATTCTTTTGTTCACAAACCTGGCTGAATGCACTGCTGACCTCTTTTCAATAGGGGCCAGATTAGCGTGCAGCGGTGCTGTGTGGCTCATCACTGCGGTGCTGGAGTGCTTTTGTCCCCGGTGGTAATCCGCTCGCTCTAAATGCCCCAAACCATGGTATAATGTTTCAAAACAAGGCAGGATTATCTCGAATTTTGAGAGTGAAAAAATGTTGGTAATGCCTGGCAATCGGGTCTTTAGTTCTGAGTACGGTCTTTTGTTACAAGGCTCCGTTCCCTTTGTCTGAGTTCGAAGACCCTGGCCATGCACATAAAGCATACGTGTCCAGATCCGGAGTCCCCGGCAGGAAGTGCTTAACAGTTATTTCACTGCCCAGTGCATTGCTTTGGACAACAGTGGTGCATAAAAACTGGTACTATTCTTAACTGTGGCAAAAACTCAATCTTGGCTCAAAAAGCAAATAAACCACTAAAAACACACACCGATAGATCATAGTTGCCATGCTTGTACACGCACGCAGAGACATTTCTGTGTACCTCCCTACATGCTGTATGGTTTCAAGTAATCTCTGTGCCAGCTGTTTCTGTGTATTGATGTTGCGCTTGTGCCAGACACCTTGATGACAGAGTCATATGTTTTCAGCATGGATTGGTTGTACCAAGACTAGGCAAATGCCATGTAACTGTTCAAGTAACAGTGTGGCATGTACTTTGCAATAAACAACATTTAAGTCGGCCTACATGCACTCCTGCTAATGGGTACACAAGGTCTAAAGCTGTGCAACTCATGGGGGCTATACCTGATGAAAAACACAATGCTGCCAACATTTGGGAGCAATTTGAACTAATTTAAACGGATCAAGCCAAAACAGAACTTTTGCCTTGCCAGGCTCACCCTCCAGAAATTCACTCAAAAGGAGAAAGATTCACTGATGACTTAAACCTCCAAGCTTACAAGTGCAACATCAGAGATGATCAAGAGTTAAAAGGATAGGACCCTGTACCAACATGTCTCTGGGACTTGCCAACATGTGGCTGCAGAAAGTCTCCTTGAGTAAACCAGAAAGCCTCATCCTTGACCAAGCCACTGAACAAGATCATTCATCCATCCAAGAGGCATCCATCTGTGACCCACACAAGGAACTAGCAGCGCATGTGGCATACCTGCTGTCCCAGTGCATGAAGTCTGCAAAACATTAAACACTTGTCACAACTGTGGGGGTCGCCATTACTTTAAATGAAGGGAAAACTGGCCGGCATACGAAACCACGTTGGAAATGCAGCAAACCAAACCACTGGGCACCGGTTTGGCTATCTGTTAAACAAGGCACAGAAGCTGAAACAAATCGTGCTTACCATCTTGCTTGAGGAAAAGCCATGGACAGCCCAATGGACAAAACAACATGGAGGAATAATTTGACAACCTTATTCCCTACATCATACGTATGTCTAACATATTAGTATGTAAACCCAGGATGACACTCACGGAGAGGTCATAACATACATGAACAGTACATGCAAAATGGGACTCCAGGCTAGTCAACAGAATGTGGACACTAGTGTGCAGGCCTTCCTGTGCAAATATTCAGGTGAAGGTACCCAACAAAACTGAACAGAGATGGTTTCCCCAAGAACCTATAAAAACCACAAACGTCACCGTCACAGTCTACAATGACACCAAGATCCCTCAGTATGGTTGCATTACACTCCCATGTTGACATGAGGACAGCCCAGTGGATTGACACTGAGTGCTACGTTGTGGACACTGAGTACCCTGCCATTGTTGGACCTCAGACTTCACAAGCTCTGAAACTCATCACTTTACACTGTAAGAAAAATAAAGGGCAAAGATCAAAAGTATTTTCCCTGTTCCGATGCACTCGGGTGCATTCCTCCTGTTCTGCATTCGGATTAAACAAATCCATTAATAGACCCATTCTGATGGGGTAGAACTCACGTCGCTTAGCAAGTGCCAAGGGAAGGAACAGAGCTCATTTGCAATTCCATTGTGTGAGTCCTTAGTGATGTTGATTACCCGTTCCCCCACATACGTGCACACCCACAATGGCATAGGTATGTGAAATATGTGAAAGTTATTATGAGTTATTATGAGGGGAAATATATACAAACAGTAGCAAGAAATGGCCGGCAAAAGTGTATGCCAACACAATTTTGTGAGGCTAGGGCAAGTGTTAAATACAGTTCATCTCTGGCAAATTCCACAGCAAAGGCTTCATGGCATCAAACTCCCTCACATTTGCAAGAGGTATAAACATGTCTGGCAACTATGGGAAAGCAGACTATGGTACACGTAATTTCAATAATTTACAAATGTAGGCCACAGCTTTTATGTTGATTCACACGCTGAAAATATGTCCCTGTGTGCAGCTTATACAAGGATCCTACAGCACTGTGAAACAGTAGTGCTCTAAATCACTCTAAAGGAAGAAGCCAGTATGGAAACCAAAAACATGTGTCACAAAGTCACAGCATTGTTGGATGTAGTCGTCTTATTAAGACTGTGACCACCTTAAAGGTGGTCACAGTCACAAAAAGGCTTAAAGGTGTGTTGTGGCAGGAAAATTGTCATTAGGTTTTCTGGTCCTAGAGGTTTCTAGGATTGATGTCATCTTGTGGGTCCACTGTTTTGCTGGGAGTTGTCAAGCTAGATTTCTGCTGTGCAGGGCAGAGTGTTTTGCTTCTGACACAGAGTATTTTCTGTTTCGGGCATAATTGAGATATTGCCCAAGTGATTTTCAAAGCTAATAAGCCAATTCTTTGCAGGCCGATTTTTGCTGTGATGGTTTGAATCAATTTCTCATACATTATGCACTTTGCAAAAGTTGCATATTGTGTAATTTTTCTGCTGTGAAGGGCATGCACAGGCACCTTCCCAATCAGCCCATAAGCAGTAAAGTGTCAAGACGACTGTAAGTATTATATATCATTTACTGATTTATTGTAAATATTTGCAATTCCTGAATAACAACATTATCACTGAAAATTCCTTGTGAATAATTGGTTGAGTTTGTATGATTTTATTCTCCTCCCTCCCCCCCCCCGCCTAATGTGGGACAAGTCTACTACTGCATACCTACCACATTACCAATACCTATGCATTATTTCCTGGTCCATTAATTCCATTTGCTAAATTCTTGATAACTAATAGTGCACCTTCACTCACTCATCCCCGCAAAGGCGTCGGCCATGTTTGTCTTCTTTTTCGAAGTGCACCGAAGCCGTGTAGGGAGGAGGGAGGGAGATTAGTCATCTGGTAGGTATGCAGCAGTAGACTCAACCCACTCTAGATGGGGGGAGAGTCTACTGCCTGCAACCTATGCAGATTACCAATACATATGCAGAATAGCACTGAACCTGTGGACAGTGGGAAGGTGAGGATACAATACAAATATTAATTATATATGACACAGCAACTGATCTCGTACATGAATGGAAATGTGAAGGTAGGCACACCTTAAGTGGATGGACAACGTTAAAACTGGGACAGGAAGTGATCATAGGGTGGTAAGCAGCGTCTCCATTCTGAACTTCTTTGGTCTTATTTAAACGTTGTGTGGTTTTAAATTCAGAATCGATTTCCACTTTCCAGGTTTCTTCTTTGGGGTCAGACAGAATGTCGACACAAAGCTCTAATGATTTCCCCGTGGCTGCACCAGAACAATGGCACGCTTCTACAGCAGCGCTGAGATCTCCGACTCCAGAGGTCTGTCGCTGGGATTGATCTTTTGGAACTAGAGTCGGCCAGAAAGATACATCGGATGGAGGGGGACTCGTAAATTCCAGACGATAGCTGTAAGTGAAGCGAGCAAGTTATTTCTCCCCAGAACCCTGCAAAGTCAAGCAGGCAGCCACCAACGGGTTCGAGATTGGGGGCCGCAAGAGAAACGGAGCACTGAAAGGAATTGAGCATGGTCGTCCCCCACCTGAAGAAAGAGAAGTTGTATACATGTAGTCTGTGGCTGTCGGGAGTGGGCCGGTAGAAGGTAGACCGGATGGGATGGTCTCTGGGACATCGTTTGTACCACACCACGTCAACATTCAGTTGGCTGGCGGAAGGATATCTTCCGGGCTCTGTCATGACACTTAACCTCACTCTCCAGAAGGCTAACATACTGGTCTGTGAAAAGATCCTCATCCAATAGAGGGAGTCTTCGAAGAGCTGATTTGTGCAGAATATTCATAGCGTCAATGAAAGACTCTGAGCGGGCCACAGTGAGGCTATGGAACAAACTCAGGAGAGATACCCGAGCCCTCCTTACATCCAGAAATTCGTCAGGAGAAGTAGAAAAGCCATACAGCAGGTGCCAATCCAGGAAGCACGGTCGATATCCCGGAGCACTACCTCAAAACGTTGCAGAGTCTTGTCACTGAAAACATAACCGGATTTGTACCTAGTTGGGTACACCTTATCCTTAACAGCCTCAGGCAGATTGGGTACCGCTAAGTATCATAATCGCCCGCTGGAAAGTTGAAATACAAGTGAGAACGGTTGCTGAAATTCCACGTCTTGGCCTTCGCGAGCTTATCCATGGCTTCCATTCATGCACAGACCAGAGGAAGTTCAGGAAAGAGAGGAAGAGAGGAGGGACTCCAAAGGAGAAAGATCATTTACAGAAACAGGCTCTTCCTCATCCTTTGACTGATCCGAATCAGAGACAAGCAGCAGTGGGTGAGGACCAGCAGAGAGATCAAGGGAATGTGCCTCAACAGACGCCGGCAGAGAAGGCTTAAGAGACAAAGGAAGATCCCATTGCCCCATATGAGACACAGAACGGGCCAGGGGCCGGGAATAAAAATACTAGAAGATGAGCATAATGCTGAATAAGCATTGACATAGACTTAGTCAGGGCTCGCAACATACTTTTGGTAGACGGATATCCCAATGATCTCTTGACTTTTATCTTCTTGGAAGCGTGGACGGAAGATGAAGAGTGACTGGGAGATTTACGCTTCTGCCCTGTTTCTGTTGAGAAGAATCTCACACAGGAGATGGGGCTGTGGGTTCATTGCGCTGTACAGAAGCCAGAGAACAACCAGCAGACGCCACACCCTGTGGAAAGGGATTAGCGATAGAGGGAGGTTAAAAGCCCCCACGTCATAGTAAGCCGGAAGGCTGGTGTCCCCAGGTGAAGAGCGGGCCAGAGAGACCAAAAGCGGGCCCAGTTCTGGAGACTGAAACTAGGTTTATATCTTGACCGGAAGAGGAACAGGCCGTAGCAGCCATCCTGTTAGTCAGAGTGGTTGGGCGCAAAGAAGTTGTGCAAAGCCTACATGTACCAACCGCAAAGGATAAAGAACAGTACGCAAGAACAATCTACCATGTGAGTGGGCCATGCAAGGTTAAACTCGATGAGGAATTGAAAATTTACGGCTAAAGCAGTGAGGACCAGGCAGCAACCCTGTGCAAGGTACAGTGCTACACAAGGGAAAGAGGCCGCAAGTAACTGGCTCAACAGCATTCTCTCACGCAGTAGACTACCACTGTAATGTGCCAAGACCAGCACCTATATGTTGGCATAAGGGACGACTTGAACGCGCTCCATCCGTAGGGGTGCATGAGCGGGCTGGACGTGTTGCTTAATATTTGAAGCAGCCCATAGGGTGAGACATGCTCACTGGAAAAACCCTGCAGGTGAGGGCGAAACAACGCCGGGGAGCCGAGCTGACTTCAGGGTGTCAAGTCATGCCCCGAGCTGCCTGTGTAAGGGCTGTACTCGCACGCGCTCCAAGCGAAGAGGCCCATAGGGTGAGACCCGCTCACTTGAGAAATCCCTGTCAAGAATTTAGCAATTTGAAGTAATGGACTAGGAATGAATGCATATGTATTGGTAATCTGTATAGGCTGCAGGCAGTAGACTGAATTATTTTCCGCAATCTGATTTTGATAATGGAATGAGTTGTTCTAGATATATTAGGCACCAAGTCAAAATAGAAACGGTTCATGAAGTGGGAAACGATACATAAACGATAACCTCCTTACCCGCTTCATTGTAAAGCGGGCAACGATAGGGAGTCACTAGCTAAATGGCTTGTGGTTTGATGAACACCACTCCTGGGTGATGTTTTCTAGCAATAGAGAGCTTTAAGGATTACACTCCATAGTGGCTGGTGGTTGAGTCATTAGAGCTGTTTATCAACAGCTGGGACCCTAGCCCATTGATATGTCAACAATTTTTGGGGGGTTGGGGATGGGTTTATACTACCGTTTACATGGATAAGGATTTTTTTCCTTCAGTTTGCCACGCTACCCTTACCCACATTAGTCAATTTTTCTTACTTCACTTTTTAGATTGATTTTGAAGTCCTGTGATTGTTGCATCTATAATGTTCTCCATTTACTTTATTGTCTAATCCAATTATTGACAAATCTGTGATGTGGAAATCACTGCCTGACAGTGCTAGATTTTGGGAAAGAAAACTACAGATCTTAATTCAGTGACACAAGACTTAGTGATGCACATAGGCCTGTTGACTCTGATGGAGTTAGTCTTTTGTTAAGAGATTAATTGCTTCCCCATCTGAATAAGCTGTGCTAAGCCTGTGGATGAACTGGCCCCATTTACACAACAAAGCCGATGCACAATAACCATTCTTGGTAAGCTGCGAATCAGGGCTTTTGTACCAAGGTGGGGGAAATAGTGGTATGCATCAAAGAGGTTGCTGCATAGCCAACTCCCTTTCGGTAAATGCTCTCTTGCAATCATTGCCCACTTGCAGTTGAATCAGGCAATGGTTTGAAAGGGGATTAAGGGCAATCATTTCCCGCTTGGTGAACCGTTTCTATTTTGACTTGGCGCCTTATGTTATTGCCTTGTACATGCAGCCCTAGACATGTGTAAGTCCATTGTTTGTGTAGGAAATGGACTATAAATGAAGTTGGATAAATGTTATAGATCGCAAATTTGATCATTGTAATTCCTTCTATCAACAGCTTGGGATGAAACTTGATACTTATCTGAGTATTGTTTAACGTAGAATTAAAATAGGCACTTTTAATGTGAAATAATAATTTACATAGATGACCAACTGGTGAGGAGTTCCGCAGCTCGCACTTAAAGTAGAAGACTAGACAAGTCTAGGAGTGCCCTTGTTTTGGTTTGGTGCAGTGAGCCAAGATGTTCGGAGACCACGCCTTTGTTTAAGGCAACAAAAGTGATCATCGTGACATACGTTGAGCTTGCCCGGGAATTCGCCACAGCTAGGATGTGACAGGTGGGAGTTTCATGAACTAAACAGTACGATGTGTGCTGTTCACATTTGCTGAATTCTGAGAAGGAATGATGACAGATGGGAATATTATGACCTAAACTGTGATTAATGTAGAAGATTAATTTAGAAGTGTGACGTCACTTTGGCATCATAATTAGATTTTTTATTTAATTTTGAAGATTTAGTTTCTCCCATTCACTTTGTACACATAAAATCCAATGACTTTTCATACAGTTTTGCTGTAGGGCTTACGCAAGTCCTTGCACAATCAGCTGACTTGTGCCGCAATATCGGTCGATGTTACTGGTTGTCGCACAGTCTTTGCATGATTTCTAGATCGTTTGGCTAGAATTGTGAGAAAATTGATTTGTGAACAAACATGGGTTCACCCAGGACGATATTTTCGGGGTCAGGAAAACTCTACCGTTTGCCAACTCCGAGTCGACTTCGGACACTCGACCATTGAGACTATTCAACCGTCCGTGCGTAAAAGGGAGAGACAAGTCGTCTGTTGGGACACTGTCCCATGTGTTTTCTTAGGTCCTCTTGAGACTTCCCAGACCTGGAATTACACCAATTGAGTTCTTAATGGATTTTGCTTGACCAGAGGATTCCAAGGTAATCCCATAAAAGCTGAACTGAAACCAAATTCATGCACTGGCACAAGAAATTGCAGAAGGAGTTGACACCGAATAGGCATGATTACAATGATCGTTAGCAAGGGTGCACTGAGCCCAACAGCTACACGTAGTGCGGCGGGCCGCTGGGTTTGGAAGCTGGATGGATGATGTGCTGGAACTGGTTCTGGTAGGCCATAGTATACATATTACAAAACATTCTCAACTTGCAAGTTTTTGTCCGCACTTTCTGTGCTCAGTCAAGCAGTGATGTCAAGGAAACAGAACTCACTCAAATTAGCTCTGAATTTGCACTGACATATCCCGAGAAACTTGAACTCTGCAAATGGCCTTTTTTAGATTTAGATTTGGTCACCTTATGTCCAAATGATGAAAAGGCATTACCAGTAATTATGTAACTAGTGATACGTGTTCAGCACAATCGAATGATCAATTACTCAATGGTTTTAGAATGATGGATTTTATTCAAGTGCATGTCAAATCAGGATGGAGCACAATACATGTACATGTACACACTGTACATTAGCAAGTTTTACGATTGCGCTGAACATAGGTGCCATCAAATTAACTAATGTCCTTCACGGTGCACACCGTATTTCATAACTATGCCTCCAAGGACAAACCATGTTATAAGGGCTTCACGGTACATGTGTAAATATCCAAAAATTTATGAACTCTGAATGTAGACCTGAATAAAGTCCCTCACGGTACACACCATATTTCGTAACTCCCCCCCCGGACAAACCATGTTACAAGGGGTTCACAGTACATGTGTAAATATCCAAACATTCATGAAATTAGAATGTAGACCTATAGTTTTTTATACATGTTGATATGTACCATAGGCTGATTACACGCAATAGTTGAACTTCCATATTTTACTTCTTACATGTACATATAGGTGTACTTTATACTACTGCTGGAGTGAAAGCTAGAGATAAATCTGTTTTCCATGTTAGCTCCAAGCAATGGAATTCAACGTCACGAGCCACAGGTACCAACGATAGAGGAAGCTGCTGTACGTACCACAAAGCAAGGAAATTAACAGGTGATAATGAAAAGGCCTACAGTTGCATACAAATTGCCAGTTCTGATTTATGCAGTCATGATGTTGTTTGTACAATGTATGTGTACGTGTGTGTGGGGGGGGTGCATCATCCATCTACGGTACAACCAGCATAAATGAAAGCAGTACCTGCTCCCCCTTTAACATTCAGGCCCCCACATACTGCCCAGTAAATGAGAATGCAAGGTTATTGTGCCAATGAATACATGTGCACATGTACGCTGTATTTGGACGTGTTCAAGTTCTGTTATGGGTTTGTGTGGATGGGTGTGGGGGAGGGATACATCCATGTACCACCATCATAAATGGTTCCTTCATCAACAGATGACAGAAGAATTTTTACCAGCACAGTATACGAAGGAAGTCTTTTGACACGTTGGTGTGGTCGATGGAAATGCATTTCATACCGAGACTATTCTACAGAAGGCTTTAATCAAAATACCATGATTATCTCAAAAAAAGACTGCAACCAATAGGACCTAAGATATATAAATATATGTGTACATGTCCCCAGCATGTTTTATTCAAGATTACTGCAGAAATTGTGACCACAGGTTTCGTATGCATTATGCAAAGTGTTCAGCGGTTACAAGATCCTGATATTTTGAGTGTATTCGCATGTCTTCTTTAGTATCTGGGGCAAAAAAATTGTTACCGGTATTTATATAACATACAATAGTGAAATGCACTAAAGCACAAATGCAGTTTTTCTCTTTTCCTTTATACATGTGATGAAATTTCATGTTTGTATTACCTGACGGACTGATTTAAATTAAGCATTTGCATTTGAAATAGCTATTCATGAAATCATTCGTTGCCCATTTTTCTCAAAAGTATACAAAGGAATACTGTATTCGTCATCTGATTCCAAACAGATATTGAAGAGATGCTGATTTGTTGTTTTGCATACAAATTAAACTGAAATGAAAGTCTATTGTTTGTGGAGTCTGTGGTCAGATAAATTCATATGTGTATTAAGAAGAGTGTAGTGGGCCTTGATGGAAGTCATCATTGTGTATTAATTGTGTCAGTGATTAAGACAGCTAGTAATGGAAGCATTATAGACGAAAATTGACCTGTGATAATCACGTCATTAGATGACAAGTCATATGACATTAAAGGTGCACTCTTTGAAGCCCTATATCTCCAAACGTTCCTGTCCCAGTGGGTTGAAACTTAGTGGATATCTGGAAGGGGATGTATGAAAGACAACAAATTGACCTCATTGGATGATGACGTCATCAGTTGACAAGTCAAGCCTCATGATAAGTGCATCATTTACAGCCCTATATCTCTATATCTCTATAGTACATGTACTGGCGGGTTGAAACTGCGCAGATACCTGGAAGGGGATGTGTGATATATGAAAAATGAACTCATGAGATGATGACATATCAAGAGACAAGTCAAGTGACATTAAGGCCGCACTCTTTAAGGCCCTATATCTCTTTAAGTACATGTCTGATCGGATTCAAATCTTCCAGACATCTTGAAAAGGGAGTGCTTTAGAGGTCTATTGACCTTATGTGATGATGACATCATCCGGAGACAAGTCACGTGACATTAAGGGTGCAACCTTTAAGGCCCCTCAATCCTGAATTAGACATCCTATTGGGTTCAAATCTTGCAGATATCGTGAAAAAGGAGTGGTTTAAAGGAATGTTGACCTTATCTGATGATGATCTCATCAGGAGACAAGTCACTTGGCATTAAAGGCGCACTGTTTAAGGCCCAGTATCTCCAGAAGCAGATGTCCGATTGGGTTCAAATCTTGCCGATATGTTGAAATGGGATTGCTGTAGAGGAATACTGACCTCATGTGATGATGACGTCATCAGGAGACAAGTTGCATGACATTAAAGGTGCACTCTTTAAAGCCCTACATCTCCTAAAGTACATGTTCTTTCAGGTTGAATCTTTGCAGATAACTTGAAAGAGAGGCGTTATGAACAAATAATGACTTGATGTGATGATGCCTTATTTGTTCAAATGTACAAAAGAATGTCAAAAAGCCCTCTGTTCTGTTGGCAAACAGACAGATGACCTCACGTCTTTTATTTCTTCTTTCACATCAAATCTCTTTTCATATCATGGGTTTTTTGTTCTGAGCAGCACTTCTATCCTTTTTCAATTTTTGATTGACTTCAAACTTGGCAGGTCTTTGGACAATCATCCAAGGATGGTCCTAGAAGACATTTGTGATGATGACGTCATCATGCGATTTCTTTTTGAATTTAGAATTTTTAATTTTTCCCATTGACTTTATACACGCTTTCAAGCCATCATTTTCAAACCTTCGCAATGTTCAAAGTGATAGCCAACAAAGACCCACATGGAAGAATTATTCTAAAGAAATGACGTCATGATGATGTCATCATGTGATTTAGTGTTGAATTTTCAAAATTTATTTCAGCTCAATGACTTTGTACATATTTTCAAGGCACAATTTGAAACTTTTGCGATGTTTGATTGTTAACAAAGTGACAGCCAACAAAGACCCTGATACAAGAATTATTGTAAGTAAATGACGTCATGATGACGTCATCATGTGATTTGGTATTGATTTTTCAATATTTAATTTAGCCCATTGACTTTGTACACGTTTTCAAGTCAGCATTTGGGTTAGTTTGAGAGGTTTGATCAACTTCAAAGTTACACACAACAAAGACCCTGTTGAAAGAATTTTGCTAAATGTATGACGTAACGACGACATCATTACCTATTTTTAAATTAATTTTTGGATATTTAATCTTCCCCCATAGGTTTTGTACACGTTTTTCGTCAGCCTGTCCTCGGCACTATGGTCAATCTGAATTATTTCCTTCAATGTACACTTAAAACTCCCTCACAAAGCGAGGCTCCCAAAGAAAAATCGTCAAAATAACATCATCAGGGGTCAACGTGACATGAGATTAAAGCTCCAGTTTTTACCATAGGTTTTGTACACGTTTTTTTACTACGCAATATTATCAATCTTAATGAGGGTAGTCCTGAACTTCGGCTGAGAATTACTATGAGAAATCTTCATTTGATAACACGTATACCCAAGAGTCTGAATATCTAGTAATATTTCAGAATTTTCTTTCAGTTTAAACGCAAATCACATGACATCATAAGGAAGCAGCTTTTTTGCATAGGTGTTTTCAGTCCATTTACTTGTACACATTTTCAAGCCACTTTTTGGAAACCTTCGCAATGTTTGATCGCTTTGAAAGTGATATCAAACAAAGACCCTTGTGCAAGAATTCTTCAAAAGAAATGACGTCAATGATTTTTCAATGTTTATTCCAGCCCATTGACTTTGTACACATTTTCAAGCCACCATTTGGGCAATTGTCAGAGGTTGGATCAACATGAATGTTACACGCAACGATGACCCTCATGAAAGAATTTTCCTAAAGTTATGACGTCATGATGACGTTATCACCAAACAGAAACTTCCGAAACAGCTCTGTGGTTGTTCACAACCACTTTCCTCTAGTTTTATGATTGAGTCAACTGCTTTGTGAAAAATCGAGAAAAACAGCGCGGCATTTTCAATGCTTAAATTGAAGATCTTATAGTTTATCTTGCGTAAAATCTATGAATTAGCGAACATCGTCCGTGGGTCACTGGGTGGGAAACAAGCATGACAGGGTCTCATTCCCTTAAAAAGGGAGCAGTGTTTCCGTTTAAAAAACTTTTCCTTAAAATAAATTTCAACTTCACACGGATCCAATTTTCACCTTTCTGCCTAACACTCAGGTTTCTATAATTTCAGTTTTTGTTGAAGGAATAATGATATATTTTAAGCTGCTTTTAGGTTTATTCGTTCATTAATGGAGACTCCCACAACATCTGCAAACACTACATATAAGAAATATGGTGCCTGTTAGAGGATGTGATGTGTGAAGTGAAATTACATGTCACTCTATTGGCCGACCATCGTAATAAAAGAGAAAAATATTGGGTTTTTCTCAAAAACTACAGCATTCTGGGTGGAAATATTTTACAGACTGATTGAGACTGTTGTGTACTTTCAAGTAAGATATTTCCGGATTATATGGTAGTCTGATTTTTTGGGATTTTGCCAATGGTGTACACCACCTTAAATAATTAAACAGCAGTTCTCAGCATAGCTTCTACAACATACAGAGTTCTGGTTAATGTTTTGGTTAATTTAGTAGAGACACAAAGTGTGTATTGTAAATCGATTATCTCATTGCCTTACTTAAGACACTGCATACCTGTCCATCTATTACCTTGAATTCTGATTTGTGCCCAGGAAATAAATTGTAAATGTATTTCAATTTCTATATTTCACCTTGTTGCTGCAAACTTTCTTTCTCCGACAATGTTCTGTGAAATTGTGGAAGTGATCCCGTCTACATGCATGAAGGAAAATAAATAAATCTCGGGTTATTCTGACAATGTGCACCATCAAAACTGTGTACTTTTTTGTTATGATTCTTTCATGATCTTTGTTGCTTTCAGCACACACCGCAGAGCAACACACGCAGCCCTAGCTCTCAATGTTGGCTGGGGCCAGCCCGGGGTTTTCCTGTTTCACCGCATGATCATTCCCTTTTAATCGCTTGAGGATGTACCATTTTGCATGCAAAATGTTTGAACGTGAACATAAATCCTTACAAAATATTTTTTTGGTTTTGTTCGTCTTTTCATTCCCTCCAGCTTTCTTTTTTTTACCCTTAAAGCACATTTCCAGAACTGCCATGGGAGCACATGTTGAAATTGTCTACACACAAGCTGTGATTGGACAGTCAGCATGTGAGCGGTGCACGTGTGCTACAGTTGGGCAGGTGGCAGCAGCCAGGATTTAGTCCTGGCATGCACAAAGCTTCCTTCAGTGTGGTCACATGGCCACCATAAAGATTTAACGTTTGGACTACAAACGTGTGGGCTACATTTGGGCCACAATAGCAATCAGGCTTGAAAGCTGCCTCCGAGTCATAATCAGAGGCATCATACATGGGAAATTAAAAATGTGAAAACCTCATTATTCCGAAATTTTGTCTCACGGTGCCTTAAGTTTCATGTTGCACGGTCTAAACTGTATAATGATTAAGTATACACAAATTTTATTGCATCATGTTGACTGTTCAAGGAGTGGTACACAAATGTCACCTTTTTTTTCAAGCAACAAGAATACTGGCTATGCTCATTTAACAAGCGTGAGGTAGTGCATGTACCATTAGTTCTTTTGCAGCCATTTGAACAAGTTTCTTGAAAACAAATACACATGCCTAGCCAAGCCTAGCCAAGAGCCAAGCGTAGCCAAGCCTTGACAAGATGGCGGCATGTGGCTCGCCCGCGCCAGCCTGGTCACACAATGCACAGACAAGCAGCTTACTTTCGCACTCGCAGGCCTAGAGTAAAAGGGTCGGCGTTGAGCGTGCATTCTCAAATGAATATGTGCAGACACCCAAAAGCGTGTTTAGTATTTATATCAAACGATTCTCACAAGTCAAATTTAGTCAAGTCAAGGCAAGTCACAAATCATGTTGTTTCAAGTCAAGTGTGACTTCATTTTTTCCGAGTCAAGTCTCAGTACAAATTGAAAAACAAAATATTGCGATTCAATTCATAATCGGCAACTCGAATCCACACTGAAAAATTCCATCAACCTTTGGTAGTATTTCGAGAACAGGTTTTATTATCTTTCAGTTACTGTACATGTACATCATCTGCAAGAGATAAAGAAATACAAATGTTTTCCGAGACTCCCTTGGCCCAGCGTTTCTTTGGGACATTAAATTTGAGGTTTCCATCCACCATCGTCATCGCCACACAGATCAATTAACAGATCAGATATCCTGACCAGCTGGAAATTTCCCTGGGACCAACAATATCTTGCTCAATGTCAACACAGTGCCAAGGATAAATGCTTCCCATAATTCAAAGCTGAGCTCGATGACATGGAGAAGCAGGGCACATGTGAAGGCAGCCATTTTCTATGCATTTTTTCGACGGATTTTTGACACATTTTGCAGTTAATCTCCTATTCCAGCCAACAGGCATAGATGGAATTTCACCACAAATGCTTAAACTTGCTGGTTTTTCTATTGTACCTGCTTTTAACCAGAATTTTTTACTTGAGTCTTTCAAGAGGTGATGTGCGACAGCGCTGGAAAATGGCAAATGTTGTTCCCCTTTTCAAGCATGGCCACAAATCTTCTATTTCTAACCAGAGGCCCATCTCACTGACATCTGTTCCCTGTAAAATGTTAGAGTGCTTTATATCAAAGCATTTACTTAATAATCCTTCTTCTTATAGCCTTATCCCTGATTCACAGCACAGATTTTTACCCCGGCGCTCATGTACCACTCAATTGACTAGTCTTTTTGACACTTGGGCCCATGAACTGGATAAACCTAAACCTCCGAGAATTGATGCCGTCTTTCTTGACTGGTCTAAAGCATTTGATAAATGTGACCATTCACTCCTTTCATCGAAACTACATCATTACGGTATTTGCGGGCATCTTCTTTCATGGCTGAGTAACTTTCTCACCAATAGACAACAACGAGTCATATTTTCGTAAGCCAAGTCTGACTGGACACCTGTAATATGTGATGTTCCTCAAGGTTCAGTCCTTGGTCCTGTCCTATTCAGTCTTTTTACAACTGACTTGGTTAACCTTGTACAGTCCCCATTACCCTAATATGCTGATGACACAGTTGTATACAGAATCATCAACACTAATAATGACAGTGTAATTTTACTGGCGGATCTCAACTTGATTAGTGAATGGTGTAAAGAAAATCGCATGCAACTGAATTCGTCTAAGTGCAAAGTAATGCATATAACCCGCTCAAAGAAGCAGTCTCTTAGACCTTACTATCTAACAGGCGCTGATGAACCCTTGCAGGTTTCCCACTCTTATAAATACCTTGGAGTTATATTTTCTGATGACTTAACTTGGAACAAACATGTAGATATGGCTAGAAATAATGCTCTAAAATTTCTGGTTTCATTTGCCGCACTGTTAAAACCCGTAACAAAAGTATACTTATTAAAATATTCTCTTCTCTCTATAGGCCTGTTTTAGAATATGCAACTCCGGTTTGGCTCCCTCATCTTAAGAATCAAATTCAGTGCCTTGAGACAGTACAGCGCCGATTTACAAAATCATGCTTCCCGTATAATATTGCACACTCCCTCTCCTATGAACAACGTTTGCAGGAACTTAATCTCCCACCCATCTACAACAGGTTAATCTACTTGAGCATGGCTATGGTTGTGAAATGCCTCCACAGACATATGGATGTCCCTTCTACCTTCCTTCCTGTGCCGCGGTTGCGAAAGCACTGGTGCGACCGCCGTGTGTGGTGGTCTGCAGTCAAGTCGAGCTTGGAGCTCCACTGACTGTCGATGGCTTTGCTGCCTTATAACGCTCTCAGCTCTAGGCTATATTTTACTATCTGGATGTGATTGTTGTGGCAGCCAATGATTGGGGGAAAGGTGAACTAGCTTTAGGCCTGAATGATTTTTGTCAGTAAATATTTTTAAACATGTCATATGTGTGCAGAACGTCCGATATTACGTCATGCACGTAAGTTAACCTGTTTTTACGACTGGGGCTGACAGGTGATTGTTAAAATTTCTTTGACAAGAACATATTGCAATGACTATCTGCAGAGATAGTTGATAAGGGCAGCATTTCCTTACGTCAAACACAACAATCATAAGGAAAATTTATTCTGATTGGTTTTGAACTGAATTGATGCTGACACATGAAACAATAAGTAAATCATTAAATAAGGAGAAAGATGCCAATCAGTATTTGTCATAACCTTTTGATTGAGTGTTCTTGTTTTTGCATCTTTTCCAGTTGGACAATAACAGATGCCCGAGTGAATGATTTGGACCTTCAAGGATGCTTCTGATGATTGCAAGAGGAATTCAAGCCTTGTGCGAAATGGGATGAAGCACTTCATGATGAAGGACATTTTATTTGGCTGAAAAGTTTTATATGATGTTTTTTAAGTTATTGCCAATTAATGTTTGACTAGAAAATAGTGAACATTTAGATGTCAATATTCCCAAACACATGCTATCAAGTTATTTTGCATGCAGTGGCTTTGCTGAAGTAAGAACATAAAAGTTGGAAAAAATGATAGGGTTTCAAAAAGGAATTTAAGAGCAGCATCTACTGAGAACCCCAAGTCAAAATTTATGTAACAAAACTCAGATAAAGTGTCACTATTTTTCTTTATACAAATTTTTATGGTTTAAGTCCTCTTTGAGCCTTCCTGACTGCAGTAGAGCAACAAGCCTGTACTCAGTTTCATTATTGAAATTTCCTACTTGTAGAGCTGTAGAGGTCTGAAAAATGACTAGAAACACAAGAAAATTGGACCCATTTAAGGAAGTCTTTAAATGAAAAAAAAATGAGATGTGTAAATTCTTTACTGATTTATTATCAATAAATCACCAAAAGACTTAATTTAGCTTCAGAATAAGCTCCGTCATTACCTTTAGAAATAAAGTCTGCTGGTTTTAAATGTGGTTTTTGGGGGCTCATCCCTGGAGAACTTATTTGGCCGAGGGGAGGGTGGACATGTTTCAAGGCTGAGTTATCAAATTGTACGGCCTGTCGGATTGGCCAGCCATTCAGCAGTCAGCCACTCACAGTGCTTGTTGCACAGCTCGTCATGCGATCTCTGCTCACATTTATGCACTCTCTGCCTCTTCTTCTCATTGCCTTCGGTGAGCTAGGCTGTTAAAAAAATTCCCTCCCACCCTCCACTACCAAACACCTTGTAGCACGTTGTTACACTTGTTAATGAAGCTGAATGCTCCCGGGCTTGGCCGTTCATATGTAGGTTTTAACATACGTCACTTAGTTGGAGCGCAAAACAGTTTTGCATGCAGTACAAAATTGACTCACGTTCAACAGCCAAAAAGGCACTGTCCAAACACAACGGATTGTGTTCTTTGGGATGGTGTATAAGAGAAACGGTGTAAACACAGACACAAGCAAGGTCCATGACATCAAAAGCCTGGACACTCCACCGACAAAGACCAAACTTGTGAATGATCACATATCTGAGCCTTTTAGCCCAAAGCTGTCTGACCACACTGCCAACTTTTGCATGTTGCTAAAACAATACAGAATTCACATGGTTGACAGGGTAAAACACTTTGTCTGTGAAGAGTCAACACTCCCATTCTTTGACCCCACAAGGATGTAGTCATACAGGTCAATGCACTCTCCCGAGAACTTGGTGCAGCACTGTGTTTAAGGAAAAAAAGAACTGCATTCAGCTTTAAGTCCCTCAGTGAAACCAAGCAACGGTATGCCAACATCGTGCAGTTGTGTTTGGCAGTGACAAGTTCCAAGTATATAGTAGATTCCCGTTACAGCGTTCTCAAGGGGACCTAACAGAATTGAGCTTTATAACCGCACAGCACTATAAGCGACTGAATGCACTCGCAACACGTGCAACGCACATGTACCTCTATGTAGGCCTACACGTATGTCATGTAAATTTCATTTCTATATAATACGTTGCATTTTAAAGTTAACGCTGCGAAAAGGAATGGGAAAAAATGTGAAAAAAATTCGCATTCCGCATTTTGACCACAACTTTTCCCCCTGCGAACTTGCAGCAAATCGGATGCGAAAGGGTGAACGACGTGCGAAAACAGTGCAAATCTTTTGTGGACACTGCATGGAACATTTGCGTTAACACCGATAAAAAAAAACCAGTGTGCAAAAAAACTGTGAAAATTTTACGAAAGCAATGCGAAAGGTTCTGAAAATTATGCGAAAACGAGAAGCATTGTGCAGCGAAAATTCTCCACGCTTGCCACACGCGCACGACTATTATGCAGTGGCGAGTCCATTACGCAGGCTGCTCTGCACTTGGGGCCGGTCGGGGCCAACTCACCATGTGGCAGTGTGCTGTTGTAATCTAGTAGCGATTTCCTCGGCCGAGCCGTCCAGTCCATGCAGCGCGATTGAGGGGATGTGCTCCCAACGGCGAGCCGCACCGCTGTGGTGCAGTTGTTTTCTTGGATTACCTTAATTAAACACTCGTCAATGTCGGAGATGACGAACATCAGTGGGCGTTGCCCAAGCAAACACTCACCAGAAGAAAGAAATGTCTATGATGAAGTATTCACCATCCGGCCCGGGACAGTGCTGGACATTGTCCAGACTCCTGAACGCAAGGTCGCTGAGCCATGAGCTGTTTCGCTCTGCAGAACATCCTTTAGATAGCACTTGGTGAAGGTAGGGGTGATCTCCAGCAAGCCACCTGGCAGAACTCCTACGAAGTATGACCAGGACGCAGAGGCAGCCTGAACATCGTGGGCCCTGACATGAGATCGGGTCGTCTTGTCATGTTGTGCCGACCAGTCTCAGTTCACAAAGATGATGGCCGAAACTGTCCATCGGACAATAGTGTCCTTTAATGCTGGATGAAACGGTTTTGTCGTAGTGATGAAGTGCCGGGAACTAGACTCTCAGCAATGCTTGGCCCTGGCAAGGTACCACTTGAGAGTGCAAACTAGACACCATTTCTCGTCAGAGTCATCTCCCGAAAGTGAGGTTATGTCAGGAACGAATATGTCAGGAAGCCAGAAGGTAGGCATCTGGATATTGTTAGAAACTTGATGGCTGGGATAAGGCAAATTCCATGCGACTCCCTGCGGATGTGACCTTTGGCAATCGATAGAGCATGCAGTTCGCTACTGCATCTGGATGTAACGATCGCAAGGAACAAAAATTTGATGCTGAGATGGAGATTAGATGCATCAGAGAGTGGCTCGAAGGGGGGACCAGCGAGAACGAGTAAGATGCTTCCATGGTCCCAGGATAGAACAAGGCATTTGACGTGAGGATGCTCGACAAACATTCCTCGAAGATGACGGTGGATGGCAGTGTTATCAGAGACCGTCGATCCATCGCTGAAGCTCGAATGAACGGTTGTCAAGACCGACCAGTAGTTGTGGATCGTGGCAATCTGGAGGCCCTAGTGGGACAGATACATGAAAAAGTCTGCGATGGAACTCACAGGAGCTTCGGCTGGAGAAACATCATGGTCGTCACACCATCTAGTAAAATGTTGTAGACGGCTGTTGTAAATCTTGCGAATGGGCAGTTGCCGACCCCAGGCCATCATGGACGCAGAGTCTGCAGAAAGGGCCGACGCTCTGAAGGTTCACTGGACAATGCCCAGCATGTCAAGTGAAGACCCTCTGATGCTCGGTGGAGGATCCCTGACTTGGGCTGGAGTATGTCCTCCCTGACTGGAAGGACCAACGGCTGTCGTATCAGGAGTCTTGTCAGTCCTAGAAACCACATGTACAGTTAGCGAGGCCAGATGGGGGGGAGATGGGCATTGTCGGTGGATGCTATATGAGGATGCTTGATCTCCGGGAGATCTGGCTGACCAAGTTTGGATGAAGAGTCCAGTCTGTTGGTCTGATGGCACCCTAAGAGAGTGCGTCTGCCATGGCATTGCTGGATGGCTTGGAGAGTAATGCCTTGATCATTTGTCCACATGAAGTACTGCCATGCAAGGGTGCAGAGTTGGGGAAAGCAAGTGCCGCCCTAATGATTGATGTATGCCATTGCCGTGGAGTTGTTGCTCTAGACTCAAACAGAACAACTTACTAGGTGTTGTCGAAAGTGGCAAAGAGCATTTAACATCACTTGAAGTTCCAACACATTGATGTGTTTGTCCCAAGAGGCAGTGTTCCCAGACCCTGGAGGCACAGAGTGCAGGAAGAGGGGTTCCCCATCTAAAAAGTGACACATCCATCATCACAGTTACATCCGGACCAAGAGGTATGAAAAGATGCTCCATTACCAGATGTGATTACGTAGGAAGGTTGACTCACATGTTAAACCAGGCTGAAGTATTCATTATAAGAAAAGAATACATGTAACAAACCCTGTTACATTATACTATGTTCTAAGTGGCCATTTGTATCCTTAGGTTGGAGGACTACATGTACATGTATGACCATATCATTACGTGCATGGTGAATTAAGGTTATTCCACATGCATTGCAAAAAATAGAAAGGCTGCAGTTAAGGAGTGCCCAAAGATGGAAGATCAATCAATGACTTAAGTATCCAAATATCCTATTTCATCCAACGTCTATCAGCCTTATAACCTTTCCATTTACTTGCAGGAACAGAGCGTACGAATAGCTACATTGTAAATGGTGAAGTTGACACGTTTGTCAAATCCACCCTTTGTTTCGATTACGCAGGGCACAGTCAGAAAGACAACCAAAGCAAACCCATAAACAAAATTGTGCGCAGATAGTAAGTGCACTTTTGTCCAATCTCATAACAGTCACAGTATATATACTTTGGAAATGCCCACTACAGAAGAACTCGTGTCTGAAAAGCAATGTGGGGCATGGGTAGGCCAAGCAAAAGAATATATGGAGAGTCGGGAATTAATAGATGAAAGGAGTGTATAGAATTCACGACGATGTAAAGTTCGGCGCATTAGGATGCCGGAGACATGGATACTGAAATGAATAGCGTGATCACAGGTCAGAGATAGAGGGGAGCCTGTCTGGAGATCACGGTTGATTTTACACGTCTGAGTGCTGCTGATAATGAAGTTTCAGATATCAGGGGGCTTGATAGGTCCGCAGGTGGGGCAATGACATCCACCGCAGGCATTATGAACAGAATACCGATGGTCAGAATAAAATACACACGGCACGCTGATCGTATCACGTTTTATTCACCAATACAGTTCCATAAAATGGTGGAGAGGTGCCTAGAGAGCAGATTTCTGTTTCCCACCTACAGGTCGAAGCGGGCTGAGCCGCCGGGCGCTGTGCGGGAAGCACCCTCGTCGGATAGTGCTAGCTGGTAGGCAGAAGCCGCAGCGATGAGTGGCGTTCAAGAACCGCGGCAATGATGCAGTTCTGTAGCCTGAAAAGTGGTCGGCGGAGAGCCCGCATAGTTAGGTGGCGCCTCTGAATGGGCTGCCCCAGGGAAAAATGGGGAAACGTTGTAACTTCCAAGTCAAGCCTGAGTGAATCGTTGTGAAGTTTGTCTGACAGCTGTAGTTCAAGGAGTGGGTAGTCGTAGTTGGCCCGGAAGGTGTGGGATGTGGGACTGCCCCAGTGTGTAGACTGGTGAGCCACATCAATGAATACACGACCCCCACGGTAGGCACCGGTCGTAGGGAGACCGCCAGAAAACTTCAGAGTGCGAGAACGCCCCAAGTGCACCATCGGACGGACAGAGTCTCCACGATCCTGGGCCGGATCCCGCTGGAAAAAACGATCTGGCTGGAGAACTGAGGCCACTTCCACCTCCGAACGCATCCCTTGCGAGGGAGGAGGAACAGCCGCAAGGGAATCCAGGTCAGGCTTTGTTGCTGCCGGCTGAGGCTTGGAGTCTATCTTGCAAAGAAGAGGCCGAAGGAGACATTTTGGCCTTGCGCTTCTGAGTCCTTGCCGGAGCAGGGGGAGCTGGAAGCCGGGACGGAGATGTGGCCGGGCGGGGAGTCCCCAAGTGGTAGAGCGTACCCTGGCAGGAACGTCCCATGTTGGGATCGGCAGACTCATGTCCGGAGTCCATCGGCAGAGCAGAGGTCAAAAGCCCCAGCAGTGTAGGAGTCCAAAACGGCCAACATTGTCCGATGAACCTTGAGGCTGGGCGCCATGTTGTAGTGCAGGTTCGCCTGCAGTTGAGGCGGCGGATCGTGGCGAGCCAGCCGTGGAACCTGTTATCCGCTTGGAGGGGGTTGACTGGCCCTGTTTCCGAGCAAACGTCACCCGGCAAGCACTCACTGGGACTCACTGGAAAAACTTTGATTACAGATTCATGGATAGTTACATATTCAACTTATAATAGCACTGAAAGTTTGAAATACATTTTTGTCAAGTTTGTATTAAAAAACATCTTATTGTTGATTCAAAAGATTTTAACTTATTCATCATATGTTGACAAACTAAATGTTGACAACCTCCATATTCACGAGAAACTCTATAATGTCATCTGTGAAGCAACAGTTGTATTTCCACAGACTAGTGCAAAGTTGAAAGAATGTGTGCATGTTCCTTATGTTCCTGCATTGAATAAGTTACATGTAGTTTGCCTCATTGCATTTCTTTGCAGCTATTCAATAGATCATTTAGGACGAAAAAATAATACATCAGCAAACTCAAAGGACACTTTGAAGTTGTTTGCAATAGTTTGCTTCTTCTTGTGTGTTTGTGCTTCTTTTTTCAAAGGGATGGATATGTTTTTTCATGCATGTGAAAAAAATCATGTTCCATATATTACCATTAAGTGAATACGAAATAATCCCTCAAGGGACCAGGTGTACTACACAAGGGGGTTAAACTGCTGCAACACTGGTGGGAAAGGACAGGGCAATACGGCAAGAGCAAATTGAAATAGAAAACAAAGGCGGCAACAACAAAAAATAATAGGAAATGGAATACACAAAAACACTAAATGAGTTCTCTTGTAAAAGCAAAGGTGGCTTTAAAGGTTTCAAATTTCTGCAATATGAAGGTTAACAAAGAAATGCTAAACATAAACATGTCAATAATTCTTACCTGAGACACTCTTTCGCCCCAATAGGCGCCCGTAGCTATGTTGTCTCATGGATGTCATGGTGTACAAGATTGAAAAGAATGTTGAACTGCATCTCAGACATCCAAAAATATTCAAATAACTTGTCCTCATATGAGGAAAATTCTCTTACAAGGGTGTTGAACTCCTTAACTCCTTTCTTTTTACAATTTCATGCACCTACATGCGGCGTTTATATCTGCTGCATTTTCTTTTATTAGAAGCATCAAGTGTGCTTCTTGCTCATCATTTTTCATCTTGTTTGTTGCTGTGGTAATATTTGGAGAAAATTGATTTGTCCTTTCTGGCATCATTTTGTATCATTGAAGTGTGACCTGGCATAACGATATTTCGATTTCATTTTCGTTGTCACTCTTGTTTTCGCTGCAGTGTGACCACTGCTCAATGTTATCCCCAGCCCATCTGTGCTGAGCTACTCTATGGAAGGAAAGCACCAGTAAATCCATTCACGGTGAAATTTGGAACCGACTACAACACTGACAGGAGAAGCAGAAAGCTCATTACATATGTGACCAGCACTCACATGACCTGCAACTGCCTAAAGTAAGTAAGGCCTCTCCAGTGCAAGACCGCATCACGGTCTCTGCACACTTGCTCTAATCCAGGAGAAGTGTCTCAAACAAACATCCTACCTGGTGACAACTCAAAATGGCAGCATCCTACATGTACACAGAAACTGCAAACATCTGCAGGACATCGAAACTGTGAAGAAAAGAGTCACCTTCTCACAGGATGCTCCACTCCAACTCCACAACAAACTCCAGAGTCATCTCCACAACAAGCCCCACCTTCAAATCCACAACATGTCCTGAGCATAGATGTACCCCCAAACTCCATGCAGGAAGCCACCGTTAGTGCAACTCCCCATAATGGCAACATTGCACAAGGAACTCTAACTGGACAACCATTCGTGACATGCTTGGACAGAGAAGCAAACAAATCAAACTAACTTTCTTTGTAGAAAGTGTCAATGATGCAGTGGTTTCACTTGATTACTTAAATCGTCCTCATTTTTAGCAGCCTAGCTAAAAGCACACCAAACCAAGTGGGAGTGTACACATGTGCACAAATTCAAGTGTTTTGAGATATTGTACACAATTCCTGAACTAGTTTTATGCAGAGAGTGCTGATTTCATGCACTATTGCGCGGACAATAGTCGAAGAAAAAAGTTTTCAAGCAACCTCACTCAAAAAAGTGACTTTCCCTGTTTATTATAGTAACAACAAATACTCCATCATTGGACAGGGGATGTGAGATTCATGGAACAGAGTCCGTCTTCTGGAACCACATGCCATATTGAGAGCCTAAAACAACTAGATCTGGCCATATATCATTCATAACCACTTTGGTATTTCAACAGTTACCAAATAATTGTTCTTTCTGAACACGTCAGAAACTTTGCATTCTATTCTCCTCCACTTTTCTTATTACTGATCAAAAAGGCTATTCAAATTCTGTAAGCTAATATTCAACTGAAAAAAAATGCTCAGCCAAGATGTACAGTACACTACATTTATTATCTCTGGATATACATGTACCTCATTTGCACCAATCTACATGATGTACATACACATGTCAATCAATTTCAAAGAAACTACACACGTTCATTGTTTATTTACCTGTACAGAGCATGCTTACCAATCTGTTGTATTGAATATGGACAATCTTTTCGGTCAAGAAACATTTTCAGTATTCTGGTATAGCTCTCTTCTGGCTCTGTGGGGTTCCATCTCCAATCTGCAAAAGTAAAAGTTTCATGTTCAACACCAGTATGGTAAATTTACAAGTAAAATAGTACTGTGGGATTTTTTTACATAAACTGAAATGCCCTTGACTTAAATCAACTTTCATATAAATTAATGCACATTTCTATCTAATCTCAAAACTACATGCAAACATGTCCTATGTCATTCGTTATTGCCTACAATAGGCCTACATGTACGTGTACGGACTGATGACATGCTTTGTTTACACACAGTGTTTGTGTTGAACCACGGACCATTTACCCAGGGATCTGCAACCGCGAGTGGTCCCAGTGCAAACACATGTGCGACTTTGGTTCCATGCTTGTTACAGATTGTTACCCCGCAGGCGCTCTCAACTTGCGACCACATGACACAGGTTGCAGCATGCAGCATGTACAGTGCAGCTGTGGTTATGCCGAGATGACGCGTCGATGCGGTGCTTAAATCTATTCATTTTGACAAATAAATCTTCTTCATTTATCGATTTCAAGGAGAAACAAAGTTTTAATGAGGCAAAATTCCCCAATTTTGTGGTGCACTTTTCTCAGAATGTATAGGGTGAAATATCTTAAGCAGCAATTTTTGACAAGGCTGTACCCTAACTTAAAACATTACACGAAAACAAAGTGGTACACAGGATTATGTTTTATTACATGAGAAAGTGTTACATAATCCAATTTAATTTCTGCTTTGATATTGTGCCAGCTGTAACACGCACTGAACCAGCTCTGAGCTTAAGTTGCACATCCCTGGGAAAATGGTCCATGGTTGAACTTTAAATCTGTCATCCTCTCCCGGCTCCATTCAGAACGGGCACATGTAAACAAAGCGTAAAGTCATTTGGTACATACAGTGTAGGCCTTTTAATTATTAATCATTCTGCAAATACTTTTTGGCTGTTTTCATATTTTCAAAAATATGCAATGTACATTGTACACTGCCTATGTACATGTGTATGTACAACCGTATATTCATATCTTGCCATCTCTCTGAAAATTCCATAATTTTCCTCCATTTACATTAACACAGAGATGTTGTTGTCAATAACAGCAAAAGGCCCTCCAGCCCATTTCATAAGTTTTGTGAGTGTTTGTTGTGATGGCCACAGCTACCAGGCGATCCACCCAGCATCTAGAGCACTTGAGAAGGACCGGCATTGGGGTCATATTCAAATCGGCATGTGGGGCTGCTCACCGAAAACGTGTCATCTGGAAACATTAAACCACTGTCTTATAATGAACCCAGTTGCACAAAATTTGAAACAATTCTGAAACAGTGATAAAAAAATAAACACGATCAGATTTGAAAGAAAATATGTGCACCGTCTTTCCTATTTTGCATGTGAAACGACTTCTCAAGTTTATCCAAACAAACGAAATAATGTGGCATGTGTATTAGTACCCAACAAAAACATCGGTAGTAAATTGAATATTTTGCACAAGAATCATTTGTCCGTACATGCAGCAGTTAGTGCATGTTGTTGGAGTACATGTACATGCACATGTGCATATCATGGCCAACTGATCGACAGAAAGTCAAAATTTAAATTGATCAAACTATTAAAGGACAATTTGCCAGAGCTCTAACATAACATGGTAACCTTTTTCAAACACTTTTTCAATGAAGACATGCAGCATGTGTAAAAAAAAATTAGAGAACAATTAAAATTTTCGTGTTTAACAAACCCTTTTTTAAGTTCAGAAATGTAACGCACTCAGACATTTTTCACCCACTTCCTCCCAAATGTCACTTGTGATTAACAACAAACGTATCATAAAATGAAATCTTAAGCCTGATTTTACTTCTCTGGAATAAATTCAGCAAACTTTTACAAAATGCGCAAGATCTCCGCAGCTGGATTTTGGTATGATTGTTTGCTTGCTGGCGTCACCATTTTAACAAGCAACAGAAAGTGACTGCGACTTTGCCAATTTTAGTGTATACACACAAACTAAATGGAAGGGGTGAACAGTATCACATTACTCTCGCAATGTCCTATTTGCTCTTTGCACGCTGCTGCAACAGGTATGCAGAGCCTCAAAGTGGCAATTTGTACAATCGTTTCAATGCAGCTTTTTGAAATTTTGTCCAATCACTATGCAGCACACCCAAAATTATTAAGCAACATACAAGTGAATTACCGAACCAGCTATTTTTAGTGTGTAAATCTGCCAGATCCATGGCAGCAGCGTGCAAAGAACGAATGGTACATACGTACTTGAACTCAACACTGAGACGAGTCTGCAGGCCCCAAAAGCAACGACCGTATAGGTAGCGGGAACCACTGTAGGAGTTTGCCTGTGCATACGCATGCTGAAAATAGCTGACTCGTCCAAAAAGGTTTGGAACTTTGGGCTGAACACCGTCAAAAAGATTGGATGCTTTTTAAATGCAGATGCTTTCTCACTTTAGATGCTTTCTCAATTTGGATGACATGAGATTTTGAGTAAAATGCATGGACCGAATGACAGCTTTACATTGGAGAAAAATAAATTTTTTAAAATATATTTGGAGTCAACAATTTTATTTCAATCTTAAAAACATGTTTGGAATTTAAGAATTCATTCCAATCTTGGGAAAATGTTGGATTTATAAAATCTTATTCGAATTTTGAAAACATATTCACTCTTTACAAATGTATTCTAATCTAGAAAATATGAAAATATTGTAGCGCTGGCGGGTCCGGCTGGTGGGGGCGCCAGCTCGGACCCGCATGGAGCTGGCTGGCTGCCCGCGCTGGTTGCGAACAGCCCGCGGTTTTCCCGCCTCGCGCCTGCGCAGTCCCTGCCGTCAGGCGCCATGTTGTGAAGAGCTTGTCGGAAGAGCACATTGTGGTGCTGCCAGATTGCGACAGAATAAAGCAGAGATTTTTGTGACCAGAACAGTGAGTTGCACCTGAGTGTCGTTCTTCACAGCGTCGAACCCTGTGCAGCGGGACACGCTACAATATGTTCCATCTGTACAAATTCATTTGCTCTTTAAAAATTCATTCAAATCTACAAAAACACACATTGCATCTTTTGAAAAAGACATTCTGTTTTTCAAAAACGTGTTCCATTCTTTTTGACCTGAATTCTGCTTCATATCAGACCTCTTGAGCAAAGTCTAAGGGCCAGGATAGAAAAAGCCTACGTGTAGGTATTTGTTGAAAAAAAAGAAAACTTCTCCCTCGTAAATTAGTGTTTCTTCATTAGGTTTACGACTTTTGGTACTTTTTAAGCCATGTTAATGAAGATAACTGGTGGCCGAGTATGGAATTCTTACCGACTGTAAATCCATAGTATATACATGTACACATGTAGTGCCCTTAAATTTAAATAATATAACATATATGTTTGTGTTGCTGGTTTCTGCAACAAACTGGCATTTTCTTCACTTAATTTTCATTTAGTTCATTTAACAGCATTTGCATTCATTCAGTGTTTAAAAAAAACTGAGTACACAGTGTTTGTGAGAGGGGAGATTAATGTATATTTTCAATGTCATATACATGTGTGCTACTAAGTCTAGCTATAAAGGTCTTGCCCATAAATTTGAAGGTCTAGACTACCTGTACATCACTGGTCTGGAATCACCTCGAAACAGAATGGCATTTTTGTCAAGAAATATTAATTTTTCCCTTTGCTTTTTCATGTGTTTTAAATCCGAATATCAACCACTTCATGCCGGGGCATTTTTCAACGTTGAGGATGCTGGGCCGGCATGACTATCATTTTTTCCGTTTTCAAAATCTTTCAACAATTCATCATTCTATTCAACAGTCGTTTATAGCCGCACAGAGTAATCTTTAGGTGACCTTCATTGATGCCCGAATATTTCAGCCAGGCCTGCAGCCTTATAAACAGAGCCCAGATTGTGCTGTGTTATACAACTGTCTTTTGTTCACGAACCTGGCTCAGTGCACTGCTGACCTCTTTTCAACAGGGGCCAGATTAGCATGCAGCAGTGCTGTGCGGCTCATCGCTGCGGTGGTGGAGAGCTTTTGTCCCCGGTGGTAATCCGCTTGCTCTAAATGCCCCAAACCCTGGTATACGGTTTCAAAATAACGCTGGATTATCACCACTTTTGAGAGTGAAAAATGCCAGTAATGCCCAGCAGCCTGGTCTTTTGTTCGGAGTACGGTCTTTTGTTACAGGGCCCTGTTTCCTTTGTCCGAGGTCGGAGACCCCGGCCACACATATAAACCATACGGCTCCGATTTCGGAGTCCCCAGCTAGTAGTGGTTAAAAGTTGAAAAAAGTGCATTTAATAATGGATCAAATATTCAGCAAAGCCCCAGGTTCTAGACAGATTTATAGCGAAACAAAACATCTACCAGTATCTGTATATACATGTACATGTATGTCTTCATACACATACCTCTGCCCAGATGTCTGCAGATGAGTGCTTGAGCTAACATCATCTGACCACATCGCAACATACAACCCCAGCCCTGATCAGTGGTCGGTCCTGTTCCACCTTTGTTGTGGGGAAAAAAGAGATAAAAAGCTGCAGGTTAGTGTACAAGTATGTTTTAAAACTGAACACAATGCTTTCCACATTCTTTGCATGTAAGTTAAAATTTTGGCTTCCCTGTTTATCAGCAACTTTAAACAAAGCATGCTGCTCTTGTACACATATGTGTGCAAAGCTGTTTCTACGGAAAAGTGTTACATGAACATACAAGTGTATCTTTAGGAAATGACATAATTTTTGTGTGATTCAATACACATTTCTCTATCTTACTCTCCAATACAATTATTAATTTCCAACCATTTTTAACTAAATAAACACACGGTGAAAATAATTTTGTATATACGTGTACATGTACGGTACAGCATTACCAATTTAGTTTTTTAACCACTTCATATAAATTTCTGGCTAACTTTGAACACAGGAGTGGCTGGAAACCTCAAGCCCATTTCCATTCTACTCAGACTGGTATCCATACTTACCAGTTGAAGCATTTTTTCACAAATGTACATACACATGTAGGCCCTGAACAACCTCAAAGGATCCCTCAATTTAATGTAAACCTACTGGATTATGTTAGTGAAGATGTTCTTAATTCCTAACGGCAGTAACAACAGATGAACTTTAAAACAGGGTTTGTGCCCTTATGTGCAAAACTCAATTGTGAGAGGTCACGACAAGGTCATCAGGTAGTGCAGGATTTTATACATAGAGGTTGGCTAGCTGTCAGGGCTTTTGTCAAATAAAACAATATGAATGAAAATTACTTTATGTCAGGATTGATGACAAAGCGAGAGCGGACTGTGTAATATTCCAGCAGTACTGGGATCACGCACAAATTGTGTGGTTAATAGGCCTCTTTTTATAACCAAAGCCCTAAATATGCTCTACAAACCCAAAGAGTAATACCAAGAAATATGCTGTTTCAAAATTATCTTCAAATTAAAGCTACATGAATTTCCTCAGTGATTCAGCCGAACTGTGGATGAGGAATTGAACAAAAAAGCAGGAAGGATGTTTTCTGTACGTACAGAAGCATTTCAAATCTAAGTGTTTTTTCATTTGAAAAAAAGGGAAATGTTGATAGGTGCAAGTCATAATGTCACTTGTTGAAGTACTTATACGTTGAAATCTCGACAATAATGAATTTGAACCTCAGGAGAATGGAGCTATCCTGAAAATTATTTATTAAACTAAACCATTTCATCATGGTACCTTCGTGTGGCAAAACTTTCGTATCGCTTAGTCATTTAACAAGGTGAAGCGCTGCTATTTTTTCAATTCGGCTTCCCTATGTGTGGTCACATGGCCTTTCCTTTTGCGGTCACATGGCCGCTGCAGTGTCAGCGATTGGGCTGCCTGAAAGGGACTACAATTGGGCCCGCGTTGCAATCAGGTTAGTTTCAGTGTCCCAAAAGCCAGGATTACAGTTGCAGCTATGCTGATTTATGAAACGTGCATACAACTGGTCCTCTTGAGAAAAGAAATGCACTTGCGATGGCTCCTAACTCTATATAGACTTCCGATAATTTCATCGCCGTGTGAAGTATTTTGGTGGCGGTTTTTTGAATCAGAAACTTCAAAATAAGTGGATATAATGGTGTGGGCATTGTTCGTGTTACGGCGGTATTTCTGTACTTTAAGCCTTTTAACTCGTGACGTACATAGCACTGATCTGTTCCGCATGTGACACGACCGGCGCTCACCATGTGTGCACACCACGTGCGTACCGCATGTACGTAGTCATGCAGCATCCTGGACATTTAGATCAATGTGCTACGCACTTTCTATGTACCAAAAATAACCGTGTTTTGGGCATATGGTCACGGGGTCGCGCGGAATGCCATTTGTTATTAAGTGATCTCTTTTCCGGGTACCCAGGTAACCGATGTTACCAAAAAAGGGGTACCCGGGTACTGTAAAAATACTCAGAAATGCACACCCCTACTGGCAACACTCACCTCCATAAGATGCAAACAGGATCTTTCGGTCGAAAAAGTTCCAATAATAGTCCTTTCCCCATTTTTCAAGGAGGAATTTTGCAAGCTCATTTTTGAAGAGCCCATTACTCAGCATCCTCTATCCACTTTGTCGTAGGATTTGTTCTGGACCTGTTACGTTGTAAGCAGTGTCTTGTGCCCCTCTCGGTTTCCTTTCACCGTCTTTAATGGAATTGGTAACATATTTGTCAAAACAAACATGTACCTCTGTCGCCTGTCCGATGCAAGTAGTTGAGAGCAGAGACCGTGATATTGATGCCAGTGATGCGCCCATGTTTGTTTCAGCCAATGTAGTATGGAGAAGGAGGCTCCCATTGTATATCTGGACGTAACTTCGGGGCAGATTGTCATCTGTGATCCGTCTGCAATGTGTCCAGCTTACGTAGCAATGCTGATTTGTCTGTTTTCACAATTGAACCATCGCTGTGTGCAAGTGATAACGGGCATTCTGTGATGGGGTGGGCGAGAACGTTGCGAAGGTCAAGATTTCCATTTTTGGCCATCACCACATGCGGAGGAAGACATCCTGCAGGCTTTCAGCCCTGTTCTTGGCAGCAGGTGGCACCTTGGCCTTTTTCTGCACATTTTCTGATGCGAAGTTTTTTACTTTCACTCTCTTCAAAAATCGATTGCTGCCACTTGCCCACTCAGACTGAAACTGTGACCTTAATTCCTTGCCTCGGTGCAGTGTATTTAGCAAGTAGGTCTCAGTAGTCTTGGATGCAGCTCGACTGGTTGTGATGTTCACAAGCGAGTCACAAGAAGTGTCTTCTGAAAACGGATGACAAAATTTGTCATCTTGTCGTTCAGTGCCACCATCTGCTAGTTGTCCTGCCTTATTCAAGATGGTCGACTTTGAGCCGCTGCAGTTTCTCCAACCTCAAAACCAGCATAAGCTCTCAGCTCTATCACTGCCATTGCTCTCCGTGAGGGACCTCTGTAAGGGACCATTTGTGCATGGCATTTTCTGAGTTCCGACAGGCGATTCCCCTCATCTCTGAAGCTGCATCCAGGTTCATCGACTGCTCTAAGGACAGGTCCACTGCTGACCAACTATAATCCTTTGCCGTGCGTCTAATAGAAAATGCCCCTTTCTCTAGGATCTCAGGATCTTTTCTGATGGAAGAGCATGCCCCATTTTGCATAGTTTAGAGTGAAGAATATGTCCCTACACGGCTGGGAAAACATCAATGAAGGCACAGACATCATTTGTCTTCACACTTCACTGGAATTCTCTGAGGAGTCGGTTCATGAGGAAGACACAAATACCCCAGTGAGCTGTGGGCTGCAAACTTCCTCTGGGGACATCTTGAAAGAACTGCTCATATTTTTTTATATGTTGTGTAATGACTGGATCCATGAGATGAAACTCAACCTGGCCAGGGTTAGATGGAATGGTGTTCCACACCACTCTAAGACACTCAAGTTCCTCCTCTGATAGGGTGTTGAGGAATCGTTGGTACATCTTGCGTTCCATTACATTGGCAATTAACTCATGAATTCTTGTGCAGCGGTTGTAAAATTTGCCTTTAGTAAAGCGTATGACGGACCCTTCGGCTAGCATGTCTGCCTCAATAAGGATATATTCAATCCCACTGACGCTTATCATGGTACCAACTGCTCCGTAAAAAGGAAGTTCAATGTGGAAACAGCCAAGCATGATCAGAAGCTTGCCAAATAGGGGTCTTTGCATCGAATAGCCCTCCAGAGCAACTGCCAGGTCGTACGTCACAACTCCATACCTTTGGCCAGTTTCGTGCACAACATTCACGCTTTGAACCATCGTTTTTCGTACAACATCATTATTCGTCGGAGATCTGGATATTGGATCCATGTATGACATTTGCTGGACTGGCAGAACATCCTTAATAAATCTGCTGATGAATCCACGGTACAGAGGAGTCTTCCCATTGTCCAGCCTCCGCATCCAATACAGGTCCAGGGCTTGAAGTTTCAGGTTTCCCATGGCTGTGAGAGACACTGCATTACTGAAGACAAAAGATGCTTTCCTTAGGGCCTTTCTAAATGGTGGAATCTCCCGTCCCTGTTCCTGGAATGATTGCCGATTTCTTTCTTCTCGAAACTCCGTGGACTGTGAGCGGATTGGTTGATTACAAGTCTCTAACATATTCTGGTACATGTGTCCAACTGTTGCATTGAGGGTATCTTTACCGTCAAGAGTTTCAACGGTTGCGTCGCTGTTATCCTATACAGTTGCATTGTTGCAAATCTGGATTTAAGTGGATACCATCAGGAGTATCACGTAGGTAGGACTCGAATGTGTATGCCAAATTCTGTTTCCAGTCCTTTAACCTCACTGTAATTGATACAGTGCCCTGTCCTGTTCAGGATCATCAAAGCGAGTTGCGATCCGGTCAGTGATGAAAGGCCGAGGCCCATCATGTTACGCTTCCACGGTCTAACTGGTCCATGTGTGACACTGTAAGTGGCATCAGATGCCATAGCAGTCACCTTCCTCTCAATTGCTTCCTGAGCATCACTGCCAGATGGAGTCACCAAGCCACTCAGTGGACGTCTATAAAACAAGGCCAATTGAGGTGGTACTTCTGGGGTAGACTCCTTCAGGTTTTGAACCCGTAGCTGGACTTAGTGTCTGTGTCGTTGCCAGTTTCATTATCTGTGCACGGAGGTGAAGTGCAGCCCATCTGAGTTTGTCATCTTCTTCATGCTGTTCAGAGTCATCAGAGATGTTAGCCCTTGCATCTTCGTCAGTCATGGCTTAATTGCAGATGAAATTTCCCTGTCTCTGACAACCCTTTAAACAGAAAACAGTATTTGGTAGCCAATGGCTCCTAAGGGGGAAAAATCTAGGCACCAGCACTTTTATGAAAATTTAGTAATCACGTTTGCTGAATATTCATGAACGTACATACACACATGTAGTATAAATACCCTGAGTTTACATCGTCCATCCATGCTGAAGAATCATGAGCTGGCGCTAATGAGGTCAATCCACGAAATCAGGGTTTTCGCCAAGAGTTCAGCCACGGACGTTATGACGTCTATAGTTTCAGCGTGTCATATGACACTCTGCTGCATGAATTGTGCTATTTCTGACACTCTAAATCACAGCGACACCCTTTAATTCCAGCATGAGCTCCGTTTCAGGTTTTATTTACGTTGCAGCAAAAAAGGCAGCAAAAATGGAGCCCATGCCATGCCATTTTCTAAAAATGGCCCTGGTGTCCATATATAGTGCATCAACAACGCATGTTCAGATCGGGGACCAAGCCAAACCTTGACACATGTAAAGTATGGTATATGTACATGTAGAGCCGGGCGGCGCACTCGGTGCGACGCGATGCGACTTGCGCTGCCATTTCTACTTTTCTGGAACGAACTTTGAGTACATAATCATTCCTTGTTTGATTTTTAAGCATACTCAAAATTGTTCAAATACATTTGTATGTAGTTTTTAAGCTACAGTATCTTAAGTTGCAAATGGCGACTAGACTGTGAAAATATGATCACATTAAGAAAATTTTGGTCGCATTTGCGACTGATTTAGGCACTATTTAAAGCGTTGTTCTCTGATTAGTGAGAACCATTCATATTCCAAACTCATCTGTAACTTTCCGAAGCAGATTTTGACTTGTGTAGGATTGAGTATCAGCCTCATCCCCATCAGTGCTGATATACTCAGCTTTGTACAATTCCACCAAGCCTGACACTAAAACTGATCGGTTCTGTACAACATCCTCTTCAATGTAGGAGCAAATTGCCTCAGAGGCAACTTTGTGAAAGTGATTTCTTGATTCTGTTGCTGGTTTTAGAGTTGCATCACAGTTGGTTTCTAAGTCAAGTTCCGCACAACATGATTTATGGTACATGGCTTCCTTCGCTACAAGGTCAACTTCAGATCTAAGTTGGCCCCGGATTCTTTTGTTCTTTGTGTGTTGTGACCTTTTGCGTAGTTATTCTGCCCCAAAGGTTGTTGCCACCTTTAGCAGTGGTTCTTCTACGCCATGTCTTTTCTTGCATGTTTTTCCACAGAATATGCATTCACTCTTTCAGCAATCCTCGTTCACCCGACTTTGGCACGTAGCTTGTCTACCTTGTGTCAACTTTGTCTTTATCTCGGCAGGGAGATCATGCAGCAGTTCGGCTGACTTCCCTCTTTTTACTGCTCTAAACTTCTTCTGGCAGGATGAATGGAATCTCAGAGGAGAGTCCTTGTTTTGAGCTGCTAAGATTCTTTGCGTAGCATTACCATATTTGTCAGAAGCCGGGTCTTTGCAGATTTTAGCAGCATTTTGTACTTTTGCCCATGTTGCTTTGTTAATTGTTTTTAACTTGGCATCTTCAGCAGTTAACTCCAGACAGATGAACCATCCAGAATATATAGCAGACCCCTGGTCGACTGATGGTGATGGGTGCGGGCCCATCTTCAAGGCATTTTGCTCAATCTACATGTAATTACATGACCACCAGTCTTTTCTGAAAAAATTACAACTACAAAATAATAACGCACAAAGGGAAACAAATGCAAGGAGTTTGTGAGAAACACATTTTTTCAGTTAAGTCTACCCACTTAAATTTTTTGTAGAGAAACATGCAGCTTAGGTTTACTTTCAGCTGGTTTCGTAATAATTATCTAACACATCCGTTTGCATCCCAAAAGGTAAATTCCCACAATGTACAGGGTATATCACTTTAATACAGGTTTCCCAGCTAAAAGCAGCCCCAAGTAATTCCACTGGCTGGCATTTAAAATTCAAAAGCATGTGTGTCGGCCAGCCGACCCCAGCAAGCTCGGTGGTCGAGTGGTTAAGACATCTGCACTGGTAAGCAGGAGGTCGTGGGTTCGAGTCCCACCCGAGTAAGCTTGTGAGGTTTTTTCGCAAGCTCTCGGACAAGCACTGAGCATACAGTGCTCATTAATATACGTTGGGTGCGGGCAAACCGTTATATATAATTAACATCTCCCCAACGCAAAAATACATCTTGAAAATAGTTCGTGGTACCCGCTGCTTCATTTGACTCGGACCGGCCAGCCGACCCCAGCAAGCTCGGTGGTTGAGTGGTTAAGACATCTGCACTAGTGAGCAGGAGGTCGTGGGTTCGAGTCCCACCCGAGTAAGCTTGTGAGGTTTTTTCGCAAGCTCTCGGACAAGCACTGAGCATACAGTGCTTATTAATATACGTTGGGTACGGGCAAACCGTCATATATAATTAACATCTCCCCAACGCAAAAAAAATACATCTTGAAAATTATCCAATGAGAGCCTGAGCTAGTCATGTGGCAAAGGCACGTTCTGGGGAGCAGTTTGCCCCAGAGTTTTGGCAAGCTGGGCATTCCAAACTTTGCCACCGTGCTGACTACATGCCTGCTGAACTCTGTCTGTGCTCTACACTACTTTTCTTTGGACTGGAGGACTTCAAAATCCAAGTTTTCCCCTTATGTTCACGAGTGTTGGCTCTCTATCTTAGGTAAGTTTGAGTTCCCATTTAAATAATTTTATACTATTGTGTATCTTTTCTGAAGTTCAGTCAATGCATTTTTCACTGTGACTCTTGTTGTAAATTGTGAAAAGAAGTTTACCGATAAATTATATGAAGTCTGGACTTTGGGATATATTTGAGAAAGTCCAAGCAGATTTATGATGTTGAAAGTTTTGATACATGTATCTCATAGTTTCCACTAGCCAGTACTGTTCTGAAACTAGATCCAAAAGAGATGTTCTCTCAGAAAGCTTGCTTTTTCATTTAGCTTAGGACATGTGTTTTGTGAATTCATTGAGGCAGTTTGAGTGTACTTTTCAATCACCTTGACTAATAGCTTAGTGGAGACTGGGAATAAGTTGTGCTCTTCACTGCATTGAGAAATATAAGCAGATTTTGAATATATGTGTAAGTCAGGACTTATCACCCATCACATCCATGGTGTAAGTGATAGACTGACTGCAGTCCTACAGTTTGGACTGACGCTTTTGAAATGCTTTTCCGATGACTATGGTTTATTTGAACAGGGTTTGTGTATACTCGGTAGATTCTGATATGTGTTGAATTCATCAGAAGTTAGAGATATGAATTGTCTCTTGTTCAAGCTTAAGATTTTGTTTTTTATATATACCTACATTGAATATATAACCAGTCTGATTAAGAGTTGGAGCTTTCCTGGATTGATTCCTATCTCATGATGTGTGGGACTGAGAATGTATTCCCAGGGAAATCCTGTCTAGTTTTAAGATTCGTTCTAGGTGAATGCCTCAGATATTTCTCCTTCACATGTTGACTTACATGCAAGATGGTATTTTATTGTGAGGTTTCCTACACAATGGACAGCTACTAAAGCACGTAACTCATAGAAAGTCGGTTGTGTTGGTCTGACCCTGTAAATGTGGTTATATTAGTAATGTGGCATGGACCACGATGCTCTCTATCTTAGTTACTGAACTCCATGTTCTGAAAGAGGGTGCCGGACGGGAGTTTCTGTAGTCCGCCTGAAGAGCTGTCTCCAGGCCTCTCAGCCACCAAGCTACATATATTGTGACTTGCAGACACAGCACAAGTACACCACAGTATCTGCTGCACTAATCACCAGCATCAGCCTTGCAAGATCCGCAAGTATTCTTTTGCATTACATTTCTTCTGTTGAACTTTGCCCTTCACTTTTGCCGACTGCCTACACAACACAACGGACTCCTGTCATCCCACCTTGGAGCGACTCATCACAACTCATCTGTATATGTATCTAGAACATTGGTGCCAAATTTTTCTGGAGCTCAAAGTGTATTTTAACTTGGCAGGATCCAGCATTTTCTGTAAACCTCATATTTTAATTTGTGGCCATCTGAATTGGTGTTCTCTACATTTACTTTATATTGCTCGTATTAATTGGCTTGGCTGTTTCACTCCAATAAAGCAAATCTCTTTTGTATCATAAATCCCGAATTGTGTGAAGTCAAGAGTTTTTTCAAAAGGGAATTAAATTAATATGAAATTTGGTTCCTGCTATTTTGAAATGTGAACCAAGGGTTACACATGCATTCAATTTCAGTAACTATTTAGCATTATTAGCTTTCCTCTGTAATGTACATGTACTTTCAAATCAAACAAGTCAACCTGTTATGTCGTTTACTCAAATTTGTATAAGACCTCAATTTACATACAAAATAATTCTGCATAAACACTATAGCATACCATGAACAGAGCTTTGTTTTAGTCATGTGTAGGCAACAGTCACTAGATCTGAAATGATGATCTCAAAATGTAATGAAATCTCTGTAAATATGGACAGAGACCTCATCATAAGTGCTTCACCATGTTCACAAAAAAAGGACTGTTTCTTACCGAAATGGGGGGGTTCTTGGGGTCCGAAACAAACTGGATTACTCAGATTACACTTGGTAGGTAACAAATCAGCAGTTTCTCAAGGACAGCATGACTGAGAAGATGGCTGCCTGTACAGCCTAGAACTCACAGCACACATTCCAGCATGTCCAATTACACATGGGCACTCTGGGGGGAGGTGTGCAGGCTCTTTCACACTCTAAAGAGAAAGGTCTCTAACGTCCTCTTTCAGTTTCAAGAAGTAAGTAATCCGAGTCTTATTTATAGGATTCTAAGGCATTTACGAAACTAACAGCATGTGAGTATTGCTTAACAAAACTATTCTTAACAATTGAATGCACAGACTGCCACAGTGTCATTGAGAAACTTAAGAATTTACCCCCCCCCAGACCACGTATTTGATTCCACAATCTTTTGTTCACTTTTATCTGGCATTCACATTGTGGAAAGGATCGCCTAATCAGTTTTTAATTATTACTAATTACTAATACTAATTACTACTATTTAATTATTATTAGAGCAAAGCAAAGACTATCAGATTTAATAGGAACCAAAATATGCTGTAGCTCAAGAATAAAGCACAGAATATAGACAAACAATAAAAACACATGTACAGGATACAAAGGCATCATGCACAACCATCAAGAAAATGATTATGGAACAATGTTCAATAGAATAGCAAACACAACTAGAGAGAAGTATTTGTAAAGAAGTACAATCACAGAGCTGTTTCGGGACTGTTTTACCAACAAAATAAGTATTAGCAAATGTGATGAAAAAACCTGGCATTAACAAACTATGAGAGAGTAAAAATGATGAAATCAAGACCACATTTTATCCTGGCACTTGCTGCAAACAGAATGTTGCGGAGGGCACGGTTGATTTTATATGGGTTTTTATACATTTAAAGGAATATTTAAGTACTCCAAATTTAATAATACATCACATGATGATGTCATCATGGCGTAAATATTTTAGAATTATCTCCGTTGTACAGTTAGTGCTTGCTGTAAGTTTGACGATCATCAACGATTACAAAGGTACAAAAATAGTGCCTCGAAAACGAGTACAATGTCAAGGGGCTGAAATATTGAAAAATTAATAATAAATCACATGAAGACGTCATCAAGACGTCATAAATTTGGATGTGTCTTTGCATAAGGGTCTTTGTTGGCTGTAACTTTGAAGTTGATCAAAGCTTTCAAACTAACCCAAATGCTAGCTTGAAAACGTGTACAAAGTCAAGGGGCTGAAATAAATATTGAAAAAACAAGAGCAAATCACATGATAACGTCATCATGACGTCATTTATTTACAATAATTTCTGTATCAAGGTCTTTGTTGGCTGTCACTTTGAAAACGATCAAACATCCGAAAGGGTTCAAAATTGTGCCTTGAAAACGAGTACAAAGTTAATGGGCTCAAAACCTCATTTGGAGAAACACTGCTCCTTCAAGTTTGTGTCACATGATTTGCGCTTAAACTGAACAATTTTTATAAAATATTACTTCATATTCCGACTCTTAGGCACATTTCAAATAAAATAACAGAGCGTAAAGTAACCGATTTCTCCTTCGTTCTTATAGTAATCTTGCGCCGAAGTTAAAGACTACTTGTTAACAGTTTGTTGAAAAATGAAAGCCCAGGCAGGTGTAACCATAATTCTGCAATGGCGCCCTCATAGCCTGATTTAGGACAGTCCGAAAACTGTGTGCAAGGCTGACTTGACAGACGTCCAGATCCTTTAATAATGGTATTATTGGCGTATCATCGTGTAATACGGTTTTCGGGTACTGGTTGACTGAAAGCCACCTTTGGGGCTGGGGGAGGGAGGATGCTTAATCTAACAGGGCAAGGCCTGATGCAATCATGTTTCTGATTGGGCGGATGGCCGGGTAACAACCAATAAGGTTAAGCGTGCTATTGCATCTTGGGCTCATCCTCTTTGGTCACATGCCTTCACTGGGTTTGTGTTGCACAAAAAATTCTCCGCCAATCACGGTTTTGGAATTGACACTTCGCACCTCTTGAAAATGCAGACATGTTCCCTGATCATGGGAAACAGAGGAAGGAAGCGGAAGGCGCAGGAGGCTCCTGCTCAGCAGAAAAAACGGCTGGTACGCGGCAGAGCACGATCTGAGTTTCGAGCCATCCAGAACTTTCTCGCCACGCCGTCACAGCCTGACTGCGGCCAGGTTGGAGAGTGCCCTCGCACGGACAATGCCGGCGATTCCAGAGCTACCTGCAGCATTACATGTACATTATCTTCATGTCCTGCGGAGCGCAGCGGGCCGCAACCACAGACCCTGTGAAGTGCCAACACTGCGGTGCCATCATCGGTACAGGGCCTTGGGAAATACTCGTTGGGTCTTCCGGTTCTCGCTGGCAGCCAAGACTCTTGCTGTCCCCGATTCCCAGCGCCTTCGGCATCCAGCAACACATGACACAGCGGCAACATGTGGCACTGTCGACAATACCTCGGCATGACTATCGCCTGCCATATCGGTAACACCCCAGGCTGGCCAGTTGGCTTCTTTGGGACTCACTCACTCTACAGTCAGTGCAGTTACCAACTCGGTACCCCAACCTGGTGGGGATTTGGTGGTACTGAGCCCGCGGCTCAGCACCTCGGCGGTATACCGAGCTTGGGAAGAAACGTCCAGCCTTCTTAAGGAGCTGTCATAGGTCTCTTGGCTACAATCCACACCATACCTAGTGCCAGTGCTCCAGTTGTCAGCACCACACGTCGCAGCTGCTGGTCTCTCAGTCATGCCAACATAGGCCAGTCATCCCCTAATGTCACCCCCGGTTGAGTATAGGCCCATCAGTACTTACTTTGGTGGTACCGAAAACCCAGTATTTTTCATAATACCATTCAGACCAACCAGGCCAGTACCAAAGAATCTGAGGGGATTTCAGTTTCTTCCTCACATATACTAGGTGGTGGGGGCCCCCTCACATCCGTATGTGATCCCTTGGGTGGTGGTCTGCAAACTGGTACAAAGGAAAAAATACTTAGAAATGAGTTTTTGGAGCTTGACACGCTGCTCAATCGCAAATCCCCAACCAGTACCACTTCTAACTTAACATTCACTATTGGATAACAGTGGGCAGCTAAAGGTCATTGATAGAAAGAAAAAGGCTCAGATAAGCTCAATTCTTGCCTGGACCAATGCTTTTCTTGTTTATGCATCCATATTCTTAAGCGCACACCCAAACAGGAGTCAAGAGGCTTTTGAAGTATATGCATATCATTAGAACACCTGCAGCGCGATTTCCTGGCTGGGGTTGAATTGAATACGACAGGCAGTTCAGAATGTGCCAGCAGTCAAACCTACAGGCAGGATGCGCAATGCATCCTGCCTGTAGGTTTGGCAGCCTTTGTATATGCTGTCTTGCTCAAACACCAATTAAGCTTTCCCCCTTATTGACCTTACTGGGGCAGTACCCTGCCAAGGTTGAAGCAGAGAAACTGCACAATGGCTTCACCAAGGGCTTTTGTCTCAGGTTTAGTGGGTCTCGTACCCCCTTGCAGTCTGTAAGGCAGCGCACGCAAACGGCCTTAGAGAAATTAGATAAAGAGGTCCTTTCGGGACGTATGGCTGGCCCATTTTCCACCCCTCCATTTGACAACCTTAGAATGTCCCCCAATGGTCTTGTCCCCAAGGCAAAGCCCAGCTCTTTCAGAGTAATTCATTACTTGTCGTGATAGATGAACACTGCTCAGTCCACTATAGCACTTTTGACGATGCTCTGCACCTTGTTGTGAAGGCAGGAAAGGGCTCTTTCCTTGCTAAGGCTGATATCAAATCAGCATTTTGTCTCCTACCCATTCACCCCAATGACTTCTGCCTGTTGGGAATCAAAATCCAGGACAAGATCTATGTGAATAAGGCCCTTCCCATGGGGGTTTCCTGTGTAACGGCCCTTTTTGAAACTTTTTCAATTTTTTTTGAATGGGTGTGCGAACAGCAGTCCGGATCATTGATGACCAATATTGGGCTTTGGACTCAAACATGCAATTCTTTACAGATGCCAGTGGGGGGGGATTGGTTTTGGGAGATTCTACAGTGGTTCACAGGCAACTGGCTACCTAATATCAAAGCCGCCAAACCATCCATTGCTGGGCTAGAATTTTTTTCGGTGGTTGTAGCCGTAACACTTTTGGGCCACAACCTGCGAGATCGACATGTCATCATCTGTTCTGACAATGAGGCTATTGTTGCCATCCTCTGTAGGCAGACTTCACGATGTAGCTCGATCATGCACTTGGTCTGTTATTTTGTATTGTGCTGCCTCAGCGATAATGTGGCTTTCAAAGCTCAGCATATCCCAGGTAGCTCAGCATATCCCAGGTGTGCATAACGAGATTGCAGATGCTCTTTCCCGTTCACAGATGTCTCGCTTCGGCAAGCTCGCACCGACAGCAGCTGTAGAAGGGTTACCAGTCCTGGCATTTCTTTGGACGCTATAGATAGAGAAGTCAGGGGTCTACACGCAGCATCAATGGCTAAGAGTACGTGGACAACGTATCAAAGGGGGCTTACACAATTCCAGCATTTTCGCAGCAAACTGGGCTTCCATTAACTTGGCCGGCTTCAGAAAATAACATAGTCTCGTTCATTGCCTGTATCTCGCTAGCTGGCTTTGCTCTTGCTGCTATTGGCACATACCTTGCAGTGGTGGCCTATGTGCATTAGGTGCACAGGTTGCCTGACCCCACGGTCCCCTTCTTGGTCCACAAATTAAGGGAAAGCCTCCACAGAGAATCCCACAAAACCGATATCCATTACCCAGTCACAGAAGACCTCCTGCTGAGGCTTTGCCAGATGGTGAGGGGCCTAGCATCCTCAGAATTTGAAGCTACTCTTTTTCAAGCAGCTTTTCAAGAGGCCTTTTTCGGTTTCCTGCAGGTAGGGGAATTTACCGCCTTTCCAAATCTTGTGATTGTTCCCACATAGTGGCCTTACATGATATTCAGTTTGAAGATAAGGCCCACTCAATTATGACCGTAACCCTAAGATTCTAAAAAACAGACCAGAGAGGCAAGTACGTAGTCCTGCGTTTTCACAAGACTGGGTCATCCCCGTTGTGCCCAGTTTACGCAATGACCCAATACGTATGCCTGCAGCCCCACGGTGTGGGCCTTCTGTTCATTCATTTTGAGGGGTCCCCATTAACTTCTTATCAGTTTTGCTGACCTGGTGCAGCTTGCGAGGTGCTCGACTGGAGGCCCTAGTTACAACTTTTAAGACAGCAACTCTGCAGTCACCCAGTACCACACTCTATACTCATCCATTTAGGCACAAATGACTTGTTTTCCACTCCTGTCAAGGAGATTAGGCAGCGGATAGAGGAGGGATTGCCGACCACACGTAACATGTTGCCCGACACAAGCATAATTTGGTCTGATATTCTCCCACGGCTCCTTTATTTTGGGGAGTTGAAACGAAATGCAGGTAAAAAGAATGTTCGTGCCTTGAGCAGATTCACTCAGAGAATCTGCATGGAATTGGGAAACGCAAAACAGAAGTGTTCATTCCCACAACCTCTCAGCTTCCCAACATGCTCTGTACCACCGTGACGGAGTCCACCTGTCTGCCTTGGGCAACGAGACCTTTCGCAACAACTTGCACTGGGCGATGGAGTATTTTGCAGTTAACCCTCACTCCCTCCTTTATCCACCTTTGTTGCAGTCGTAGGGGCTTAATTTTCAACTACAAATATATATTACTATACTTAAATCAGGGAGGGGGGATGGGCAATTTCCTGATTCAGGAAATTGTTTTACAGTTTTTCTCTTGAGTAAATGGGTCCTGGCCTACCCCAGCCCTGGTGTTTTCCCTGCTGGGGTGCTCCTGGTAGCCTGAGGGATGGGGTGGGCTGCCTAATTTTTGTTGGTCAGAGAAAACTGGCATTTTTAACCTCCTTTGTTAGTGCTGGAGACACGTAATCACTTGCTTTTAATGGTGTTAATCACATATGTAAGTCAAATGTAAATCTAAAGTTCATCTGTTTAAAGTTTTTTGTTAAGTTAACCAATTGCTGTTCGCAGAGGTCATGTTTATGACACATATATTTGTGTCAAGTCGAACAATCAAAATGTTTGATCAAATAAATCTGTAGGTTTCTGATAACCTGTTTTGTAATTATTGGAACTTGTATTGTAATTACTGGATCTGAAGTTTACTGGTGTATGAGAGTTTACACTCAATAAAACCCACTGGAGATAGTCATGTCCAAGTGGCAATTCCGTTTCTGTGTGTACCTCATTTCCTCCTGTCCCAATACGTTTTTCGGGTGCTAGTCGGCCGAAAACCACCTTTGCTGGGGGAGGGAGGATACTTAATCTAACAGGGCAAGGCCAAATGTAATCATGTCGCTGATTGGACAGATGGCCGGGTAACAACCAATAAAGTTAAGCATGCTTGGTCGTGCTTAAGTGTGGTTGGTGATTGTATTTACCAAGGGATTGTTCGCTTGAGAAAGTGTTCTTGCTTCCCGGATGGCGCTTTCAACTCGTTGTGCAATCTCTTTTGCTTTCTGAAGATTCAAGTCCTCCATAACTAGTCATTCTTGAACTTTAGGGCTGTTTGTGTTTTCTACAATTTGATGCCTAACCATTTGGTCCATGAAAGATTCAAAGTCACAGGTTTTAGCCGAATCACTTCATGAAGCAATGTAACTTTCTATAAACTCGCCGACTTGTTGTGCACATTGTCGAAATCAATAACGTTCTGCAACGAAGTTAAGCATTGGTTCAAAACGGTTCTCTAAGATTTGCAGGGTGTGGGTAAATGGGTCTGTTCCTTCCGGAGGAGAGTCAGTAGAACCCACTAATGAAGATAAGATTCTCAGACCTTCAACACCCAGACAATGTAGAAGTAGGACCTTCTTTCGTGATGGACTAAAATCATTATCACCGCCAATTGCAGTTCAGAACAAACTGATCCACTGCTTCCATATCACCGGAGGTTTACGAGGGTTTTGCAACAAAGGAGGAGGTTGAAGTTTGCCAGCAAACCCTCCAGATGCGGAGCCAAAATGTTATAATGTAGAAGCAACTAATAACCAAAAGAATGGAACAAACACAAAAAATGGCTGTGCAAGAACTTCAATAACCTTTTATTACGAGACACATCCTTATATACACACACTGCACTATTAAATCCATTCAACTGTAAAGTAATGAATGGAGCCAATACCCAATCAGCATCTTAGTTAGCTATGTATAAATTCATCAGGTGAGTGTATACTTCCTCTATGGCATGTACTTATTCAAATCACATAATACCACAGCAATGCTACTCACAGCTGCTTTCCTTTGGATTACATGTACTTTGGGCTCTTAAGAGTGGGAGAATGCACCGTCACTGGCAAAGAGGGGTCAATGTACGAGTTCTCACTTGATCGACATTGAATTTACTGAATCAACCTCTCTCCCGTTATCAGTTCACAGCAGTCTTGCACAAAAAATAGCGCCATGCTGGTCTAGTGGCCTAACAATATGGAACTCACTCTTTTCGCATTGTAGCGGCTGCCACAGCAGCACTGAATGGGGCTTCGGCAGAGGTTATACAAAACATGGGCAGATGGCCTAGTCGTGCGTTCACATCCTACATAAGAGGGGAATACCTCAAGCATCAAATCATGCAAGGCCAAAGTAAGTTAGGGTCAGGGCCTCAGTGGGCGGGGACACCGGCCCCAAGTTGAATCAGTAAAATGAGACCCACAAAAGTTCTCTTTCTATTACCTTTGCAGAGTGGCCGCAACCGAAATGGCTCCTTGGGGACAGCCTTATTCACCGAGCCAAAGTCAGGGCATCAGCTACAGGAACGTTGGACCTGGGCACAACCAGCACCGAGATACATGTATTCTAGCTGGGGAAAGGTGGAACAGTGCTCCACGACTTTCCCCACCACCTGCGGTGTCTCCTATAAATGCATGCATCACCTCAGTGGGTGATTGTCCATCTTGGTTCAAATAACATCAGTCGATTCAATGATACATGTAGGTCTTGCAGGGAGGCAATCAAAAAATGCTTTTGCACACTGCGGCTATTCCTTCCACTCTGTCGCATAACTTGCGGTCCGCAATTCTTCTGAGGGTTGTGTACTGGGTGTGGCTCAAACAGAACTCACAAAGAGCCTTTGATGGGGTCAGAAACTTACTTACATGTAACTCATTGGCAAGACGGCAGTTAAATAAGTTGGACTACACAGCTCCTGTAACCCACCTGGGGATCACAGCATCCCAGCACAGTTTGTTCTTGCTGATGGGGTGCATTTATCAAAAGAAGGTTCAGATACATGTAGACTAATTGCTGATTTTCAAGTCACCATTCAGAGTGCAGGGTACAATGAACCCCACAATATTCAGGCCTCCTGTAAATTTCAAACATTTGTCAGTTAAAGCCGTTTTGTTTTGGCCTGTCCACTTGTTTCTTGCAGCTGAATACATGTATGGGTGGCCTCAAATCAGACATAAACAAATCAGAAAAATTTTTAAGTCATACCCTGATTGAGCAAGCTCTAAGTGAGAGCTTAGAAAAGTAGCCAGTCGAGAATTGTTATGAGTACTATTACTGTCATATCATTAAGCCACATTATTGTTATGTGACTAGAAGAAATGCAAGGTGAAGCTGAGCAAAGTATTGAGTTCGAGAATTGTTAGGAGCACTATCATCATCCTAGCAGTTGACCTAAGGTCTGCATGAAGACTTTAGTTTGGGCATTAATCAGATTGCAATGCTTCAAAGGTTCAGTGATGGGGATTTAAATACTGCATGGGTAAAACCTATTGGGCTACAAGCTCAATGTTAGAGTTTAATAAAAGAGGGCAGTTGAGAATTGTATGGTATTATCATTAAGCTCATAGCATTGTTCCACGACTAAAGGAAAGACACTGTCTGTTAAATTAATCGGTTTCGAGCATATGAGTGTTATTATGAAGATTTAAGGAGTCAAAGTTATGTCATCAAGGTAAAAATTTCATTGCAATTAATCAGTGATTGTTACACGTAAATGCTTTTACAGTGATAAGGTAGACTTTTACTGTGTGGTTTTCACCCAAGGCACCTTGTGGCCTGTAATTGTGGTCTCCAAAAATGGCTGCCACTCATCAAGCAATTCAGTTTTGTTTTTGAAGTTTTTGACAGATAATGGCATGGCAATGTCAAAGGTAGTATTCAGACCACCAAAAAAAATAAAACCAAAAATTTACATTAATGATATCTGTAACTTGTCAAGTATACTCTCCTTTATTTTATTTATGGATGACAATAATGTGTTTCAATGCAGCAAAAACTTACCTAAGGCAATTGACACTATTAATCGGTGACAATGCAAAATCTAATCTAAGAGTTTAAGTGTAATAAATTATCCATTAACTTAAACAAAACCAAATGTATGAACTGTTTACTTTATGTATATAATACACAAATAGGACTAGTTGATACCTGTAAAATATTAGGTGTACTAATTGATAATAAACTTTTCTGCAAGCAACAAAAGGTCCTCATATCGCTTTCTTGGAACCAAGGCATCCTAAAAAGACTAAAGCATGACTTACCTTTAGATATCTTATTCTCAATTTATAACACATGTACCTTGTCCCTGCCTCACCTTAAGTATGATATTTTAGCATGGGGTAACACCCCTCCTATATCAATAAAGTGTATAATATGAAGAAGATAACATCAAGAGTAATAACTCTAGATCCACAGAACATTTTACACTGTTGTTTAGTAAATACAAAACCTTTTCAGTCATTGATTTATAAGAATAAATACCCCTTGGTGTACTGATGTATAAATTGAAACAAAAAATCTTCCTCTAACTATATACTCATTACTCAAAACAAAAACTCATTTTTTTCTCATTCTCATTGCACAAGGTCAAACGCAAATCTATACCTCCACAAAGCACGAACATCTTTTTATTTATCCACTATCAGAAATCAAGGGTCTCTTCCATAGAACTACCTCAAACCAATGCCTACTTTTGGGTCACTGCAACTTTTCAAAAAGTACCTTAAAACGTTGCTGTTATCACATTATTCTGATAATCAAATAACTTATTGTCACTTTGGTCATTCAACAGACATGTACTTTTGAAAATATATCAATATCTCTGGCCACTTCCCCTTTATCTTTTTTTCATAATTTTTCTTTCTCAAATGTTCCGTCATCGTTTGTTAAATATTCTGTTCCTTTTCTTTTTCCTTATTCTTTGTTGAGTACAAGTAGTTTACTCTATCCCTTAAAGTTACTATCGTATACATTAATTTAGTATAGTATTAGTATTTAGTATTTAGTAATATGAAACAGGATTATTGATGTAAACATAGATAATTGATTGTGTTTCTGATCTTATTTACATCATAGCCCATTATTTAAATAAATAGAAACAGGTTCCAGATCTTGTACAACTACATGTATTTGCTTTTTATCAGGAATCCTCATTTTATTTCTGTTATTTTGATATTACATTAATGTGAATATTTTATTCAAAACATGGAAATAAATTAAACTAAACTAAACTTCATGTATTACACATAACTGTTCATGTATTAGTCAAAATCTGGACCATTAGATAATGTTCAACTGTGGGGGTTCATTTTTCCTGAAGTGAACAGCAGTGAATTAATTTCCAATGTTTGATGTGACGAGGGAAGTCATGGCTGATACCTGGAACAATGATGGTCGCGTCAACCTTTCAACTTAATTGGAGCTAATTAATTAAAGTCTCAAACGTTAGCAATTTTGAGGGACATAAGCTCCCTGTTAAAATCCGAGCCAATAGAATTTACTGAGGAGTAATTCCCAAGGTTATTTTACAGAGATTTATATGTGGTGAAAGGTGATAATATTTACACATATTAAAACCATAATCACGAAATTAAAAAGTACCTCTCACAAATAATCGGGTCCCAAATCTCATTCGATTCTGTCATTAGTGTCAAAAAAATCAACTGCAAAAAGTGAGTAAAATCCATATATCGATGTACAACACAAGCTTTAAAAAAGAGTGCAAAAAAGCACCGTCAAACCATCCTCCTTTTACGACTGGACCGATCACATTTTCTTCAAGTATGTTCCCGAAAACCGCAGTCCAAAATACCGATTGTGGCGATTTTGCGGCTTCCATCAATCTTTCGCGGTGACGTTAGAGAAACATTTTGCTACATCGTGGCCTGTTTGACCTTTGACATCAATCCAGACAGTGCATCCTCTTTTTAATTCAATATTCATGAACCCCTCCATGGAATGGCGACGCTCTGTGATTTTTCTCTTTGGAACAATTTCTCTCATAAGAAAATCCATCATTCTGAATAACGTTCGCAAAAAAAAAACGTTCAAGACATAAAATACGATTCATGATGAAAATCTAATGCTCAGAGTTGTTAATTTTAATTTTATTTTCAGCGGCGTTATCTCCAATATAACCAGCGAAATGAAAATCGTGCATGGAATTTTCAAGCACTACATGTGACAGCATTTTCGGCATTCTCGAACGTCATGCTATTTCTGTCAAAATTATTGAACGTGATCAAAACTCTGTCAAACATGATGTTCACAACGAACATATTGTACTCATTATAAATTTTTGATGCAGCCAAACTTAAAGATCATTTTTGGTGGTCGAAATATACAAGACCTGGCAAATATGTTGGTATAGTGAGAGTGATTATAAGCGGTAAGAGACTGAAGAAAGCCAAACATTTCTCATCATTTTCCGTCAATTTTGTGCTTGTGCTTTGGCTTATATTTTTTATAAAGTTATTTCTTAGGTGCTTTAAAATACATCAATCGAAAAATATACTGAATTCTCCTTCTTGTTAAGAGAAGTTTTGAAATCAAGTCCTCTGGTGCAAACACTTTGACGTAAAACTTTAAATGAATTCAACTCCATTTGATTTGCACTGGTAGCCAACCAAATGTCAACCACAAGTACATACATGTATTATGCCTAATTATCCCCATATGATCATTTTCATAAATCTGAAGGTGCTAATTTGTATTTAACATTATCAAAGTCACTCTTTTAGAAATTTTGAAAAATGACAGCCGAAAATGCATTTTGGTCCATTTCATGAAGAACATGCCATTAGCCACATACCTATATTAGCAAATCCCCTGCGGTAGGTCATCCAGAGTCTGGAATGTACATCTCTCTTGGCCTCTTGCCGATGCCTGTTGATATCATATTTCCTTCCCATTATCCAAACTGGACCTTTGTCATGAGGAAAGTCTTCTATCGAGACCATGCCACTTTCATAGGTGACACACGCTGCAAAAAAATTAAACTAAAGTACTTAATCACACGAATGTAAACGTACATACATCTCCATCTTGAATTTATAGGCACAGGACAATCACACGACCAGGTGACAAAAGTCCATGTCATCCTCACTATGGAACATCACACCACATCATCATACATGTATCATGGGGCAAGTTTGAGCAACGTCTTTAACAATACAGAGTGTTTATATGACGGGGTTTGCTCTTACCCAAAGTATATATTAATAAACACTGTATGCTCAGTGCTTGTCCGAGAGCTTGCAAAAAGAAAGTCACAAGCTTACTCGGGTGGGACTTGAACCCACGACCTCCTGCTTACTAGTGCAGACGTCTTAACACTCGACCACCGAGCTTGCTGGGGTCGGCTGGCCAGTCCGGGTCAGGTAAAGCAGCAGATACCGCTTGAAAACGTCTTGAAAATACAGGGTGTATCAGAAAAAAGTAGACTCCCAGAAAAATTAGCATAAAATAACACACATGTATGACCAAGTTTCAAAAATTAGTAAAACCTGTACATAGTAGTGAAGGGTGTACATGTAGTTCTGCTTTGATTGATACCAGTTTCATGGTTCACATTTCATGCTTCAATGAACAACGGAAGTTTGGATTTGGGAAATAGACGTCTGTTGCTCATGGGTGTGTGCGTCGGATTGAATGAAAGTTAAAAAGGAGTTTTACTTGCACGCATAAAATTTGAAACAAATAATCAACCATTTAACCCCCTACCATCTACACAAAAATAATCTTATTTCTGAGTGTATCATTACCAAGCAAAGGGGTCAACATCACATATATATTTCTTGTTGAATTTGAGAACATTTAATCTTTTTAAAAATGGATGTTTTGAAAATGTAAAAAGGTCAGTGGTCCTGTGCTATGGCAGACATGTTGCAGGGAGCACAGATTTGCATAGAAAGAAATGGGGCCCATGTTGAGGATTAAAGAAATTTGACAGCTGAAGTATCTTACAGGCGAATTGATATGGTACTTGAATCATAAATTTATTTCTGCTTTCCCCTAAAGACCCTCCAAAACACCCAAATACATGTAATGCATCATACGCCAATGTAATCCAAACCGTTGGAAAGGTTGATACTCTCAGAAATTACATGTAGATAATTTTTTTCAAATTTTAGGTGTACAAATAAAACTCTTTATTTGTCACCTACTCACATCCTCATTACAATTTACATGATTTAAACTTTCATCTACACCACTTCCCGAAGTGGGTATCTACAAGGTTTAAACCTACTCGGATATGTTATTCAGAAAATTTACAGGGCTTTGAAGGGTGCACCTTCAATATCAAGTCACTTGTTACCATGTGATTTCATCAAATAATGTCAATATTCATCTAAGGTACATGTACTTCCCTGTCATTCATATTAACAACTCGTGCTTGCAGAAATGAGTTTTGATGCCAGGTTGGTATATTTTGGATGAATCACATGTACTTGTAAATGTACAGTACATGTATGTCAGGTTTGAGCTGTATAAACCTGGAAAAGGTTGAGAATTTTTTTTAGAAACTGCCTACCACAGTTAGGGCAGGGGCAGCCCAACTGTACATAGCACTATCATTGGAACAGTCTGGCCTAGGACATGATTTGTTTCTCTGCAGTACAAATCTAGTGCTTAGTCAATTTGAATAATTCATCATTCCAATATTCAACCTTCAATTTGATAGAATATTCAAATATTCAGTCGTACTGACCAGCACATTGTTGATGATTCAAACCACACACATACATGTACGTGTACAAAATCAGTTATAATAGTGCACACAATGATACACTATAACCACCATAATAGCTTCTCCCATTTAGGAGTACATGTACATGTATCTCCAGCCACAATTTAACAAGAGTTAAGAGACGAACAATGCTTCTTACCCTGTTGAAAATTTCTGTACCTTTTAAATGTCTCAATGAATAACCGTGGGATTTCTGTCACTTTTCATTTCAATCTTGAAACAAGCCTCCATTTTGCAATTTTTCTCATCCCTTCCTTTTAATGAATTTTGCATTTGAATATTCAAATTCAGAAAATAAGATTTGAATATTCGATAATCAATCGAATATTCAGATATTTGACAAAGCCCTATACACATTGTCCATGGAAAAAAAACAATCAAATTACATTTTTTCCCATTCATAATAATGTATCATAAAGTTCTGGGTGCAACTTACCATACGTGTACCGGCAGCACCACATCACTGTTTGTGCTTTGCTGTTTTGGCCAGCAATTTGGGAAATTCATTGTACATGCACAACTCATGGTTAAATGTTTCAGCCTGAATAAACTTTGGGTGGATAAAATTTTTTTTCTGCATTCACATGGAGTCAAAAATGTATGTTTGGGTGGGTTGCATACCAGTTACGAATACAACGTTAAACAGGTATCTGCTTGACTGTTATACAAAGCTTTTCCTTCATCCAACCCATCTTCCTAAGGGATGCAAATATTTGTACAGTTTGACAATTTTATGATTGATGAAGACCACTTCCTTTCACACCAACATTCAATCTTTATTTAAATCTCAATGGAGGGATGAAGGAGCAATCTAATGGCTGCATTAATTTCAAGACAGTATTTATAATAGAGATCAATGCTTTGCCAACAGAACATATCCAAATATGAGTGGGGCAATCAAAACGTCTTATAATGTGCAAAGAGTGAAAACACCATTCAGAAGATTTAATTCTGAGAATTAAACCCTTTTGAAATTTTTGGGCCACTGGAAATGAATCAGTAGTTTGTAAATAAATCCAATTTCTGATGACTGACAACATGTCAACCCAGATGGTCCTTTGAGTCACAACTATTTACCAAATCCTTGCTCTATAAGCCTTATCAGAAATACTGCACAGATGATTTGCACCTCCCCTTTTTCCTTCCCACAATGCCTTTCTACCATTGTACACAATCACTTGTGCAGTATTTGCAATGAGGCTTATGCATCCATCAATTTTTCGTGCAATGATCTGAATCCGAACTTTTGCTGCTTCTGTACAGGTCTGTTAGAAAGTTTTAACACTGATCCATGACCTCTTCCTGTCTTGACTGTCTTCATGGTAAGTTGTGTCAATTACAGGTGTATTTCTTTTGATTGCCTCAGTATGCATCCATAAAATTTGTACTGTTAATGTAGCAGTGGCAGTTGGAAACACACTACTGCACATGTAGTATTATGGGTACCTACATGAACATGTGTAAGCCTCATAGTCTTCATAACGGCATACTTGAAGTCAGTACATGTAGAAAGAAAAAAATTCAGTATTGCGCTGAAGTCTTGTGAGGAGGGTTGTGAAGGCTGTGGCCGAGATTCACCTTCATGGTACATGTACATGTACTCTACATGTACACACATGTATTGTGTACATACATGTATACACGGTGTTCATGTACATACATGTATGACATATACACGTATGTAGGACACACGGGTGGCAATAGCTTGCATCCAAAATGCAAAACATGCAATATGATTGGTTAATTTTTCTTGCACAGATGTGTACCGCAGAGAAAAAAAATTGTGGCTGGGACTTAATTAGCCCCAGACTGGGGCCAATTTACTGGACTTCCTCCATATCATTTTTTTTTTCAATCGAAATTGGGGTGGGTGGGTGTGTCAAACCAATTTGAAAACAAAAAAGAAATTTAAAAACATCAAAACTTTTGAATGGCCCCTAAGTTGGCATGATCAAATCAGCCCAAACTGTGATATGCGAGTTTGTACAATGTATACATGTATGTATCTGGAAGGTTTGTGTAAACCTTACAGATCTGGAAGTATAGTTGGGGCATAACATGATCAATTCAACCCCGGAAATAATCAAGCCCACAGCGTTCTGACCTTAAATGTGTATGAAGGCCAAGTTCCCAGAGTCTGAGTGAGACTAGCGATCAGGTACACGTATTGGGGCAACATGATCTTCTTCTTCACTACATGGTAGCAGATTCCATGAATCCATGTAGAGCCACAGGAGAGGACAGAGTGGCACAAAGTCAGTTTAAGTCTCAATCCCCCATGCTGTTTTAGTGTATTCCACTCAAGGTTTGTGATCATATTCACACGAACCTCTCTACTATACCGGTACTGTACAGTAGTTGTTAATAAAGAGTGCTGCACATCGTTGAACCATCTCAAGCTTATTGATGCATTTAGCTTTGAAAGGATCACAAACTCCTGAAGCGTACTTCAGGTGTGGACGAAAAAGTGTTTTTTCGCCATTCTCAAATACTGCTTTAAATTTCTTTGCAACATACTAAGGACCTTGTTAGCCTTCTTGGTCACATGATCATAATGATAATCCCATTTTAATTTGTGAGAAAGAAAGACTCCCAAATACTGATGACGGTCCACAGTTGCCAAAGAATGATTATTCAGATTATAATCACGGCAGATCTTCTTCCTTTTATTTTCCACGCATGATCTACATAAATTTCTTTACATTGAATTGCATTTGCCATGTAGTGGCTCATTCATGTAGCTTATCAATATCTTGCTGAAGTATAATGCAATCAGATTGATGAATATTTCTATACAAAATGCAACAGTAAGCAAAAAGATGCATTTTGGACTGAAGATTACATGTATCTGTGACATCATTGATAAAAAGCAAAACTAAGAGGACCAAGGACTGTGCCTTGGGGTCAATTTTGTCAACCACCTTGCTAACATTATAACTCTGGTGTACATGTACCCATCCGAGTTCCCATTAGACAAGCTTTCTAGCCACCCTAAAGCTCTCCCATGACTCCAATCTAGCAGTTAGCTTTTTGTGAATTCTATTTTTGACTCTAATTAACTTTTTGATCTTCCTGTTGAACCACGGCACATTCTGCTGTGGTTTTGACATCCAAGAAGAAATGTGCACATCTCTAGCAGACAAAAGACTTGACCTGAATGTAGTCCAATTGGCTTCAACAGATCTTTCACTGTGAGTTTGGGTGAAATTATCCTTGAAAACCATCATGTCTTCCCTTACTCCATCAAAATCACCTTTTGAGTAGAGTTACAATTCTTTGACGAGGACCAGGCTTTTACTTTGGATTGGTCTTAACACACAAAAATTACCTCATTGATCACTTATGCCGGTTTAACTCCAGCACACTCAGTGCTCTTCAAAATTGAACTGAATAACAGGTCCAATACCTGCTGTTGTTTCTGTGATGCGAGTACAGATTGTAGGTTTATGTGTTGACACAAAAACCACTTATAGACAATGTTAATAAGATGAGTTTCAGTAGGAGATGCTCTTTGGGTTTTGTCATCCCAATTAATGATTTTGGCATTAAAGTTCCCAGTCAAAATAATATTTGGAGCACTACATGAATTCTGCAAAATCTTTTGAAGCGAAGAATCAAGACACATCCATTCTCTAATTTAATGTTGGGCACATGATAGTAGCAACCAATCAGGAGTGTCTTACCAGACCGTAGAAGGATTTGAGTCCAGATGTTCTCTGTATCTGAGTAACTAAGGGCAGGGAAGACTAGCATATTCGTTAGGAATAGCAATTGCCACTTCCCCTCCATCCAAATCGCGATCCTTAATGCAATCCTCAATGAACAACAATATTTCCTGGAAATAACTCATTTTAGCACTTGGATTTCACATGTACATGTAGCTGGTTTTCTTGAATGATCCAAATCATGCCGTGTCTCGTAAGGAGACCTAACATTGCAGTCACTACCAGGAGCAAAATCAAAATCCCCCAACAGTGTGTTGAAATTATCTCAAATTGATGACTGCGCCACTTAAGTTTGGCATAGAAGACGAAACCAGGTAAATGGCACTTCAATTTGATAGCTATGATACTCGTCATTAGAAATACCACAACATTCAATATGCGTCCAATTCTGACATTTATCACATTCAAGAGCTTTGTGTCCATCCCTTAGGCCTACTTCTTTACAATACATAGTGTAAGGGAAAGTGGGCATGGTAGTCACAGTTTTAGTCCCCTCGGGGTCAGGTTGTTGCCACAAATTGCCACAAATAATGGGCCTAATTAGCAACAGTTTAACAGCATTGCTGTGATGATCATTCCCGGACGTCGAGAACTAAGCATCATGAAAAGGTTTATCGAAGCAAGACCATATATTCAAGCATCAGTAAATTCGCACTTTCTGAGGCTGCCACCTGGCTGATAACATTGCATTTACAGTAGGCCCAACCGTCGTCCATGCCAAACTGGCATGACTGGGAGTGGGACAAAAACTGCAGGCCAAAATTGTGCAGTACCTATTCACTGTGGGGTACAGGCACGCAAATTTTGAAAAAAGTTCTCTTCAAGCATGTTATTAATCAACAACTCATCAGAAGCTTTGATTGTGAAACGGCAGTGCTTCTGCTGGCAAGGCTGGGTCTTAAAAAATGGAGAAATAGACCTACCCTAGGCCTACGTCTACCTTTGACTTCAAGCTGGAATTTCCAAATTGATTGAATCAAGTGTCTGAATAAGCCTACTACTGTATATTCCATATTTTTATTGTCACATTAAATAATTAGGCCAACATTTCTCACCAACGTTTCCGAGTGCAACGTCCATCATGTTTCACATACATGTACATGTACAAAGCGCAGTCTGACTACTGCAGGTGCAAACTTACATGTAGGCCTTCATGTACGTACATGTACGTACTTCTCGTAGGCCTACTATACTACGAATGTACACATATGCATGTACATGTTTACATGAACTATGGGCTACAGGCGCACTAGTCTTGGCACAAGACGTCAAAGATCAATAGCTGTTTTATTTCTGTTGAAGAGCGCCCTCTCACAACTAGATTTTACTTACTCTCAGCGCACAGTCTAACTATGAGTCGTTGGGGGCGCACTATGCACGGTGTCCGCTATCGAGCACTAATGTCTTGAAATCAAGACTACAGGCGTACACGTACGCGAGATCTTTACCCTTGGGAGTACAGTGAACTATTGAGGCCATCCCAAGTTATGCAGCGTCATAACGATGTCAGCAGTGCCAGGGCCTGGGCCGTACGTGCAACCTCGACTCCTTTGGTTGGTATTACTCTTATTATTATTTATTCAAGCCAAAAATTCAATATACATCACAAGCAAGATGGGCATAGGGGAGACAAAAGTAATACGGAATCACTGTGGTCACAGACCTGTCTCCCCACATCAAGATGTGGAAAATTAACAAATTAATAAAATAAGTATACTGTATATACATGTACATGTAAAAACACTGAACATGAAGACGTTAAGAATAAATTTTAAAAACACACATTTAAAAATACTTTATGGCACCTTGTATAAATTAAACAATAAATAAATAAATACATCCAACAATAAAGCGTTACTTCTTCTGTAATTAAATATTTAAAAAGCAGAATAATAATAAGAAAATTATCCAGGATATACACATACAATAAATGACATTATGAGATTGCATATGGGAACAAAAACAAAATACTGAATAGAGGATTGCACTAACAGAACAAGGGTAGCCAAACATGAGGTAAAAAGATATAAAATGGAGATAAAAGAAGAACTTCCACACTACATGAATTGAATAGCAGCAGGCCTAAATGGAAAAACAAAACAAAATAAAACAAATAAACAAGAACAAAAAACAAGCCTAAGAATCAGGGTAAAGGACAGTATTTTTCAGTACTGCCAGGAATTGTGAAAAAGGTTTCAAAATAAGAGTGTTAGAAACGTGTTAAGGGAGATTAGACCACAACCGGGGAAACTGATGAAAGCAGGATAAATGAAGAGATTGTGTTCTAGCCTGGAGATGATTAAAACTAACAATATTGGTATGTCTGGAATTCACGGTAACCTTAGTCTGACACATTTCACACTTGACAAGATTAAGAAGACATTTACATACAAGGGACAACACTGCAAAATTACGGCGATTGGATAAAGTTGACCAGTTAAGGATCTCAAGTCTCTCTGTGTAAGACATAACTCCACGTTTCTGACCTAAAATGAATCGAGTGGCACGTCGTTGAATATTTTCTAGCGTATCATCCTGCTTCTTTGTTTGGGGCAGCCAAGCAGGAAGTCCATATTCTACGATAGGGAGAACAAGAGCCTTATAAAGGGCCAGTTTAGCGTACAGAGGCATCAAAAGCCACGGTTTTGTTAAACCCGAGCATACGATTGGCTGATGAGCTGACAGATTTAATGTGGTCATTCCATGAGAGCTGAGCGCTTAGAGTGACGCCAAGATATTTGACCGTGTTTGATGCTGTGAGAGCAGTGCCGGAAAGAATGTAAGCTGGAAAGAACTGAGCCCACTTACGGGAAATGTGCATAATTTTAGTTTTAGATGTGTTGAAGGTCATACCATTAGAGACACTCCAAGCACTCGGCTCATAATATCCGGTTCATAAGTGATTTCGTCAAACGCACACGCACCACTGATTGCAGGATTCCATTGGACGAACACTAACTTAAAGGAACCAGAAAATGAACTTTTCTTAGAATAACTTTTTGTGTATCTCTGTACTCTTCTTCCCAGACTGTTTAACATCTTTTTTGAGTTACATGAACTATTTGCATATTCATGAGCAGAACTAGATGTCATCCAAGACACCAAAACTCAATGGCTCAGTTCGAGCGGCTTGTTCTCATATGTTCAAGAACAGTTTGATAGTTGGTTTTGGATCAGCCGCTCGAACGCCGGGAACGTACAACCGGTTATTGCTGGAAGTTAGTCACAGGCAACATGCAACATGGCGGCGTCCATGTATATTATTCGAGGGTTAATGTTTGGATAACTGGGCTGAATTCTTTTCTGTTTAAACAGGAACATTCATTTCTTTGTTATGAACAAGAAGTAATGTTACTTTTGCAAAATTTCCTATAGTCTCTGGCTTTGTAAGCCATCACTCTACTTTTTGCCATGTTTACAGCTGTTCAAAAATCAAAATCTCATGACGAGGAGGGGGTGTCTGATCCTGTTCCGAGAACAGTGTTCTTTAGTCGTGTTCCCACCGTTCGAGCGCAAGAACAAGAAACCTACGTTGAGAGCAGGCCTCCCGAACTGGGCCATTAGTACACTGATTTGTGCACAGAAAATTTTTAGATTTTTTTAAGCACTACTATGGCAGATTTTATTTTCTTTGGCAATTTATTATGTAGTGATATGGAATTGTATAATACCAGCGGCTGGGGCCGAGTCTATGGTGCCAGCGTGCTATTTTTAGTTACATCTACCCGGCATTAGTGGATTCAATGTTTTACAATGTATAAGATTGGGACTGGAAGGGGCGCGGGAAGGAAATGGTGAGGAGAGTGTGTGGAAGGAGGAGGACGGAAAGGAGGAGAATAAACAGGGATTGACTGGTCCTTCCAGAAGGAAATTTTGAGCCTGTGCAAGACTTCTCATTTTGAGTCTGTTATAATTACTGTGTAAGTGTTTGGCAATAATCCAGCAAAAATCCTTTTCAGAGAAATGTTCCCAGATAGCACATTTGGGATTCACAATTTGAACATGAAAACATTCAACCTGAACCATGTCTTCCCTGAATTTACATCAAAGCTAAAGCGCCCTCACTTGTCCAGAAATGCTTGGTCAATATTTAATTAATGTTTGAAAAAATGCACCGTTCAGTTCATGTGAAAACTCAAAGTAGATGTCGAACAGTCTTCATACATGGGATAGTACAGAGATAAACAAAAAGCGATTCTAAGAAAAATTCATTTCCTGGTTCCTTTAACGATGGCGTTTGGAATACATTCTGCGCATGTATTTTAGAAGCTTGTGGAGAGAAGTAAAGCAGTCCCGGGGGGGGTTCAACTTCCCACCCCAGCGCTTATCCATTATTTCTTCTTACTTTCAGCAATGGCTGCAAACCTGAATGCTGATATAGGAAAGATCCAAATGATGAGGTTTCATGTTAATGGTGCCAGAAGCAAAAGAGAGATTCTTATCTCCCCAAATGGGTTTAAAATTTCTGGTAAAAAAGACTCAAAACACAAAATTACTGACCATCCCTGTGCACGTAATAGAGCCTGAAAGTAAAAGGTCACGCAGCAAGCTTCCGGAACCCTCGGTCCTCCTATGGGCATTTTACGTTTGGCCTTCCTATCACGTTCGATACTTATTGGAATAATACTTCCTGAGACACTAATGTTGGAATTTTACCTTTGTCTTCCTCAAGTAATATTTAGGAAAATTCACACGGAGATAAGTAAAAAAGAATTTTCTTAACTAGGTCTCCATGTTCATGCACGTTTGTTTTCACTGCCTGTGCTTACGTGAAAACGAGATTGTACTACGTTGCAAAGATTTATCTACTTGCAGTCGATGGGTTCCCGATTCCATTGAGTTGACATTACGCAGTTGTTGTCAGCAAAGGTTAGATAAAAGATTAGAATCTTTCGTAATTGTAATTTCGTAATTTTTTATTACTTATAAATTATAAGACTATGTAAAATATTTTGATCTGTAAATGTTCATGCACGTTCGAGACTGCCACATTGAAATGTTCGTCATGTATTTTAGACTTTCGGAAGTGATGGGTCAATGTTTGGAAGGATATTTCTCTTTTAGGTTATGTGATTTTCTATAAATTGATATACTAGCAAATATTTTCCAAAGCCCCTTTTCCGAGTTGGATTTTAAATCTTTGCGCGCCATCAGGGGTCAACTTTCGGGCTCTATTATCAGAAAAATGGTAATACTTGCACCCCATGGAATTCCTTGTCTAAATCAAATAATTATTACTGCCATTTTTTTCTGTTAAACTCTCATTTTCTTCTTGATGTATATTTTATATTTTCATGTTCAATGTGGATGTGAATTAAATGTCATGATGGTTCTAATGCTGACCTTTTCCATTCTTTGGACATTAAAAGCAAGGCAGACCAAGTTATGTCGGAAAAATAAGCAAGATTACATTATACGGGCGTACGTGCATCACGTACGCCACGGTGATGTGCGAGCACACGCTCTTCTGCCTGTGCTGCCTGTATTCTGTTCGTTTTACATGGAAGTGTGGTTGCGTTGCAGGCAGGCGGGCCAGGCCAAAGCACTCAGCACGCCCCAAACGTTCGTAGTAGGTCAGTTATTTTACGAAAATACAATTTTTTGTGGGATACAATTTTACTTTGCGAGATTGCCTGTGTTTTTATGGGGCGCCATCAGGGCCATTTTACAAAACGAATGCTCTAAGTCAAAAACAAAGCTCAAAGTTTAAAACCAAATAAAAGAAAAGGTGCATGAACAAAGGACATCAAGAAAGTGAAAAAGCTAAATTAAAAACGAATGACAGAAAAATGAAGCAGAGTTATAAATCCTGCTTTGCGAACAGCATTTGCGAAATAAAATGATGCAAACGTCAAACGATCAGAAAAAGAGGAAAAGATCAAAGGACAAAATTAAATGATAAAAGGACAGAAATGAACAATAAAAGCACAAAACCAAAGGATCCAAAGAAAACTAAACTAAACGATCAAAGGACAGAGTCGAACGATCAAATGACAAAAACTAAACGATCAAAGGACAAAACAAAGAGAGCCAAACGATAAAGCGACAAAAGGAAACAAACTAAGTAAATGTGAACGCTGAGAGCGGTAATTGCTGACGCTCTGACAGCGCCCATAAACCTGATCTCGAATCCAGTGTGTCAAAGAAGTCATATTTTGTTGTTGCAGGGCTGGGACCACGAGCTGCACTAACCATGATAATAAAAATCTCACCCAGCTCTATGCACTGACACTCGCATATCCTAGAGTAGGCATCGTTTTTACGGTTGTGCCACAGCCAGTGCTGCCAGTAATACCTATGTAACATTGGCTTAAATCTGTGCTGGAAATTGAGGGGATGCGGTGGGGAAAGGTGGGGTACACTATATACACTAAACAGGAAGCGATGCACACAATAAAGATGTACATGAATACCTGTAATGTGTATCAAATTCATGCAGAATCTAACCTTTTATGGGAATGGCAGTTTACGGCTTTAAAACTGGTTCCCCTTTAGTGACATTGTAAGCCCAAAATTAATCATTATTCATTGGTCCCTCACGTATCTTTGATCACACTTCCGTTTAATTCCATGGTAATTAAGATCCTAATGAAGTTCCTGGTTGTGGTCAATGTCGAAGTATTGCCCCCATTCCCCAAGACTCATAAGCCATAATTTTACAACCACAAGCCTGATGACCACAGTTTCTGTTATACCGCCCAGCCTGCATCCCCTCTATATAATCACCCCCAAAATGTTTCATGGTCAGTCTCCTCAGTCTCCACAGTCTCCACGGTCTCCACAGTCTGTCCATAGTCTGTCAATTAGTCTTCCCGTTAGTCTTCAACGATATTAGTCTGTGTTTTCCTCATGAAATATCGTCGACCAAGTATCATTAAGACTGTGTCAGTTCTCAACTTTTACTCAATTCTTTGTCAGGCCACGCTCATCAAACCTGTACTAGTATGCTACAAAATTTAAATCTTACAATATTGCAAACATAGTCGTATGGAAATCCCCAAAATCCGCTTTAAAGCAAAGGTGATCCACACCATTGGGTTTTGGTCACAATTTCACAGGATTGATTGATCACGGTGTGTAATATTCACTGCAACGTACATTCCACTCACTTGTTTTATGACTGAGTCTGCTTTGTGGAAAAAAAAACGAGAAAACGCAAATTCAAGGTCTTGTAGTTTGCTTTGTGCAATATCTATGACGTTTAGGGGTCTCGTAGTATAAGCGAACATCGCCCACGGGGTCAGGGTGGGAAACAAGCATGACAGATTCTCATTCCCAATGAAAAAGGGAGCAGTTTTCAATAGGTAGGAGTAATCAGTGAATTTACCTTCGAGTAATGCACCTCCTCGAAAATACAGCATTGCGAATTCATGGAAAAACTTCATTCAGGAACACAGTAGTCGACTCGTGTCTGTATAGGCCTATATGATAATGCACATGCAACGTCCACTTCCGGATATAAACGCTGAGGTGAAGCGAGGCGCGTTTGAAGCAGGAGGGACGTTATTTTGTGTGAAAGATATAAAGTAAAAAAATAAGTGCAAGTAAAAAAAATGAGCTCCACCTTTGGGCTAGTTGGCAGAAATGAGTGCCCTGAAGACGTCCACTGATGGAGCTGTTATGATATCAGCAGGAAGGGCATTCCAGAGTCGAACCGTTGTTGGCATGATGAATGAGAACTTGTACATTTAGATGTCCTTGGAGGAGTGAGTTGTGAGAGGCTGGTATTGTGCCGGGTGGTAGTTCGAAGTCTGGTATTTGTCATGGGTGTCAGGAAATGATGTTGCTTAATTGCAATGAGGTTATGCGAAATCTTGTATAGCATGATTTTGATGGTCGCTTCCCTCCTGGATTGAAGTGTAGCCCACTGCAGGTTTTTCAGCATTTCAGTCACACTTTCTGTTCTGAAATGAAATGAATAAATGAAATATTATGTACAAATCTAGCTGCTTTCTTCTGGGTGGCTTCAATCTGATTGATTGTAGTTTGTTGATGGGGATTCCAAACAGTAGAACAGTTTTCTAGATGTGGTCTAACCATCGTGGGTGACAGTGCTTCAAATTCCGCTTAATAAGACCGAGCATCCAGTTGGCCTTTTAGGTGATGTTTGATATGTGTTTCTTCTAGGACAGCTTGGATGTGAAGGTAAAACCGAGGTAAGGATTTTCATCAACTGGCATCAGTGCATCATCACCCAGGTGGTAGTCAAAGTTGGTGTTCTTTATGCGGTGGGAGATTTGCATCACGATCGTGTTTATAACGGCACTTTCATGTCAGTTCACACGTCGATGAAAGTCTAGAACACCCTTCAAAGTTGAGTCATTAATAATTATAATCAAAAAAGAATTATGTCTTAAAGCAAGGGAGAATTAACGTGTGGAAATCGTTATATTTGTTTTCCGGTGTTCTAATTCAACGGCGCCACCGCCGACGGCGGAGTGGCTCCGGCGGCGCGCACCTGGCCTGGTTTTGGAATTTGGCCGCGAGTATGACGGGTCGTCATGCATTGAGGATTACCTGATGCACTTCGAACGAGTCAACATGATCAACTGTTGGAATCAGGAGCAGAGGGCGGACTATCTAATGGTCGCACTGAAAGGCCCAGCGCTGGAAGTTGCATGTTCCTTGCAAAGGGAGTCCCAGTCGTCCTTCGACGAGTTTAGTCAGGGCCTTTGAGTGACGATTTGGGACTGAGAAACATCGCAATTGCCACTGCGCTGAACTGGCTTCACGGAGAAGGCGCGCAGGGGAGACTGAGGCCAAGTTGGGCCAAGCCATCAGAAAGTTGGTCGGCCGAGCCTACCCTGACAGCAGCTTCAAGTTTATGGAGGACTTTGCAATTGAACAGTTTAAGAATGCGCTGGACGACACTGACCTCAAACGAGCACCATTCCAAGGGAAGCTGTCCACGCTTGACGAAGCTGTGGAGATTGTTGCAGAGGCTGAAGCATGGTTCAAGACGGAGATGGATGGACGATCAAGGACAGTTATGTCCAACGCCAACGCGGTGAAATCTGCGGAGCCTGTGCAAACTGATGAGGTGACAACAATGGTGCGTGAACTTTAGGAAATACAGTGACGTGGGAAAGGAATAAAGAAGGCTGACGACTGGCAGCCAGGATGCAGGAAGTGCGGTAGCCTGGACCATTTTCGGGCCCGATGTCCCCGCCTAAAGAACGACCTGCAAGCGTTAAACAAGGTAAGGCTGGTCTCGTGGCGGAAGCCCAGCCATAGATATCCAGAGGTCCAGTGAGCCTAAAGTGAAGGCAGTTCCGCCGCCGATGAGAGTAACCTCCGCCGGCATGAGTAGCCTCGCCGCCGGTGCTGGCAGATCTGCCACCGGCATAGGTAGCCTCGCCTCTGGCACAGGCAGTTCCGCAGCCGAGGTGGACAGCCCCGAAGCAGGCGCGGATGACCCCGCCGCCTGAACGGGCGGCCCCACCTCCGGTGTTGACTGTCCCACCACCGCCTGGTGTTGCCATACGACCGACATCTTCTCATGAATCGGGACTGTATGTCAGAGGAGAGATTATGGACATGGCTGTGAGCATCCTGATCGACACTGGCGCAACGGAAAGCATCATCTCCTCCCAGTTGTTTCACAGGAAGAACCCTGCAGATCACAAATTTCGTCAGGATGATGGAAGTGAACTGCACATCGCTGGGCGAGTAAATCTGCCTACAAAGATAAGGGGCAGTCAAATCCTACATGGCATTTGGGTAGCTGACGAGAGTGATGATGCCATCCTGGGACTGGATTTCTTGCGGGAAAACAAATGCCAGCTACTCTGGGAGGAGGAGTGTCGCACCGTCGGTAACTTCAAGGGCCCTCTGCAGAAGTATCCACAGGTGCCTGCAGCCTGTCGGGTACGGATTACTGGAGTGCAAAGTTGCCAGCGATGGAGGTGAGCTGCCGACATAGGGTGTGTTGCAGAATAGAGAGACGTTCCTCGAGAACTGGGAGGTTCTTGTGTTCAATGCTCTCGTGCATACCCGGAACAACAGTGTTCCAGTGAGACTCTTAGACGTACTAATGCTCAGAGAGGGGACCTGGAGCCGGTGGATAGCATTGCAGTACTGGAACACACAGAACAAGAAAAACAAGAGGCAAGCGAAAGTGAAGAGCTGAGAGTACCTGAACACCTGTCTTCACTGCTTGAGTCCAGCTGCGTAGGGTTAACGGTTGATGAGCAAGCTGGACTTGCAGCTTTACTGAGACCGTTCAGTGACGTGCTCTCTACTGGGGATGGAAATATTGGTCGAACTAACCGGGCCCAGCACCGCATCGAGACCGGAAGAGCCCCACCCATTCGACAAAGACGGAGGAGACTACCTTTAACCAAACGGGAGGTGGTAGACAAAGAAATAACAAAATGCTTTTGCGGGGTGTCATTGAGCCATCGGAGAGCCCATGGAGTCCACTGCTTGTCCTGGTGAGGAAAAAGGACGGGTCTGTCCGAGTGTGCATCGACTACCGAAGGCTGAACGAGGTTACAGTGAAGGGCGCACATCCACTCCCGCTAATAGAGGACAACCTTTACTCAATGGCAGGGTCCCAATTCTTCTCTACCCTGGACCTTGCCTCAGGGTACTGGCAGGTAAAGGTAGTTGAGGAGGATAGGCCGAAGACTGCCTTTAGTACCGGACGAGGTGGGCTGTACCAGTTTATTACCATGCCTTTCGGGTTATGCAATGCGCCCTCCACTTTTGCACGCTTGATGGAGCGTATCCTTGCGGGGTGGCAATGGCAATTAGCTGTTTTGTACCTCGATTACGTCATCTTTTTTGGACGGTCGTTTGATAAATACATGCAAAAGCTATGCCTAGTTTTGCAGAGGCTTTGTGAAGCCATTCTGAAGTTGAAGTCCAAAAAAAGCTGGCTTCTCCAGCGAAAGGTAGAGTTCCTCGGTCATGTCGTCTCTCCAGTGGGGGTTGCTACCGACCCTGAAAAGGTTCGTGCTGTGTGAGACTAGCCCCAGCCGGCTGCTTTTGCTGATGTTCGAAGCTTTCTTGGACTGGTGTCATACTACAGGCAGTTTATTGAGGGCTTGGCTCAAACTGCTCGACCCTTGCACCAGATCACCAAGAAAAGTAGGCCATTCCGGTGGACCATGGAATGCCAGGAAGCATTTGAGGCGTTAAAGCATCGTCTCCTGTCGTCCCCTATCCTGGCCTATCCAATCCCAGGAAAGGAGTTCATCCTCGACACTGATGCCAGCGGGTCTGCAATTGATGCTATGCTGTCACAGGTGCAGGAAGATGGGGAACGTGTCCTTGCTTACGGAAGCAGAGCTTTGACCAAGCAGGAGAGGAATCATTGCCTGACGAGAAAGGAACTGCTGGCCACTGTGCACTTTGTAAAGAAGTACCATCATTATGTTTATGGGACCCACTTCAGGATTCGTACAGATCACCGGCCCCTGAAGTGGATGCTTGGTGTTCGACATCCCGAAGGACAGCTTGCCAGATGGCTGCAGAAGCTAAGCATCTATGACTTCGTCGTCGAGCATCAACGTAGACGTCGCGGAAATGCTGATGCATTGTCCAGGAAATGCTTCCCTAACTGTTTCCTCGATAGAGGAAATCAGCCCCGGCACTAAGGTAAACATTGAAGATTTGGGATAGCCCCAGATGAAGCACGTAGGGTGCAGCGTGGTGTAGACAACTTCCCGGCAGGCAAAGGACACCCCACCATTGGAGAAGGCAACTGGGTCCCCGGATCCGGTAGCTTCTCTACAGGTGACAACAGCCCAGCCCCTGGAGACAGTAGCCTCACTGCCGAAATCAACACTGAAGGCAGTGCATCAACCAGGGGGAGATGCAGAGCCAGGAGGTTCCAGGTGGCGTCCAGATGCCAATGCCACAGAGGTTAGTTATGAGCAGCTGGCCAGGTCACAGCGATGTGATGATGCCTTGAAGGAAGTGCTGCAGTGGGTGGTGCATGGTCGACGGCCGTCCTGGAAGAGTGTGGCATCCCTGAGCAAAGAAATCAATTTCTGGTGGGCTCGCTTTGAGCAGCTTTTGGTAGAGCAAAAAGCCCTGTGTATCCTGTGGGAGCCCAGTCAACCAGCTGAAAAGCCCCGACTGAGAATTTTGTTACCCTGGAAAATGCACCCTGCCATAATGAGGCATTTTCATGGCGAGAAAACCGGAGGACATCTCGGTGTTGCAAAAACATTTGCAGAACTGTGCAGAAGCAACTTGTACTGGTCTTCTATGCGTCAGTCGGCTCGCCGCTGGGTCCAGCGGTGCCTACAGTGTCAGAGACGGAAACTGTCCGCTAGGGCCAAGAGAGCGGAGTTGAAGCACTACCAGGGGGGTGCACCTTTGGAAAGAATAGCGGGGGACCCCTCCCTCCCACTGGTCGGGGTAAGTGGTACACCATCGTGGTGGGAGACTATTTCACAAAGTGGACTGAGTGTTATGCAGTTCCAGATCACACTCGTGGATGAGTTCGTCGCCATGTTCGGTGTTTCCCTGGAAGTCCACTCCGACCAAGGGAGGGAATTCAAATCTGAGGTCTACTTAGAAATGTGCCCAATCCTCGGCCTCAGAAAGACCCGCACCACTCCATACCACCCCAGGTCTAACGGAATGATTGAGCGTTTCAACCAGACGATCGAAGCGATGCTGAGCCTGTGGGTAAATAAATCACAGACTGAATGGGATGAGCATTTAGTCCTCCTTGCTATGGCGTACCAGTCGGTAGAGCATGACACCACAAAGGAGACACCCAACGCGATGATGTTGGGCCGCGAGGTGAGGATGCTGGTAGACCTACTGTTAGGTGCCACCCCAGAAGAGACGCATATTAACCCATGTGAGTATGCCCAAAATCTTCAAGAGAAGTTGAAGTTGGCCCACGAGGTTGCCAGGAAGGCCAGCAGTACACAAATGAGGGCCCAGAAGAAGCATTACGACAGGAATGTACTGCGGGTGGTCCACAACAAACGAGATGTGGTGTGGCTCCATTGCAAGGCAAGGAAGAGCAGAATTTTCCCGAAGCTGACCCTGAGCTGGACTGGTCCCTTTGTCGTACTGGAGAGACTGTCTGATGTGGTGTACAGGATTCGGAAAATCCCTCGTTCCAGTCCGCAAGTGGTTCACGCAGACAGGCTGAAGGTATGCGAAGGAGTTAGCGCAGAGGACTATGGATTCAAAGAGTTTGAACTGGCATCACCATCAAGACAGCCAGGCAGCCCCGCCGCCGGCAGCCTCGCCCCCGGTGTGGGCCATCCCTCCGCCGGAGCGGGTAGCCCCGTCCTCGGCGTGGGCGGCCCTGCCGCCAGTGGTGCGGGTAGCCCCGCCCCGGCTATGGGCGGCCCCTCCACTGGGGTACAGGGCGGCCCCTCCGCCGGAGCGTTCGGCCCCGCCGCCGGAGCGGGCAATCAAAAGCATGCGACTTGCTCAGATCCGAACAGAAGCACACCGCGAACGCGCCGAGGCAGAGCAGTTCGCAAGCCCCCGCGATACTTGCAGCAAGTCTACCTTGCCCTAACAGTTATAAGCCTGCAGAGGGCGCTATCGACCATCATCATTCACATATATATTGAGCTGGGAATGGGACAGGAACAGACAGTAATGGAACAACGTACAACTGCAGAGTCTGCGGACAATAGTACGCGTCGTCTTAATACAATAGACGCAGAAATGAGAAAGCAGCGCATTAAGGGCGGTCCTTTCGTTGTGGACAGTGCCCCCAGACTTACAGGCCGGCTGACTACCTGGCTCGACGCGCCAGATCCCCGAGGTGGCAGCCGGTGGGGGGCCAGTGGTCGAAGGATCAGCTGTGGGGGGCGTCACGGTTGCCGCACCAGCTGCAGTGAGGAGAATTTCTCCGACGAAAGGCAACTCGTCCGAAGCTTCAGAGGCCACTTCCCAGACAGAACCGGTGATAATGCATAATGACAGAGGAGTTCTCCACTTCTACCAGGGAAACCAGGACTGAACCAGACGTCACTCAAGTATATAGAGAAACTGAGGCCGTTGGATTCCGAGAACCGGGGGACATTTGGTAAAGGACAAGGCACCGTGGCGGCCTGGGAGAGGGACAGCAAACTAGGAGGCCCGTTAGACCCATCAAGCTGTAATGGACTTTTTGGGTTGTCCTCGGTGATTGGTGTGTTTTTGCTTAAATTAGGAACCAAATTGCGGCCTAATTGGACATTAACCAACATTCTCGTGGACACCCCAGTTGAGCTAAAATTGATGGACTCTTATTCAGACAACTTTCTAAGAGTGATTTGTATAGTTAACTGTAACTCGATTTCGTGTTTTCTCATCATGCTAATTAAACGATAATTAAATAACTTTTCAAAAAGATTTAATAAGAAGGAAAAGTGTTTATTGCCCCTTTTCAGCAGAATAGGCCATTTTTGGGAAGGGGCAGTGTAGTGGACAATTTGTTTTCCGTAGTTCCAAGTCAACGGCGCCACCGCCGGCGGCGGCGCGCACCTGGCCTGCGCACGCTCCGGAAATAGGTAGCTATAAATAGATCGCTTCAGTTGGCTTCTTTTGTACCCGGGTACGGGGGGATTCGATTGCAAATCCCCCAACTCAAAAAGTGGAGGGGGATATATCCCATCTGTGGGAATTTACGCCCATGTGCAACTGGTGATGACATATGGCATAACAGTAGAACTAGGCCCACGCCTACTGGCATCTCAACTAACGTTAGGCCTGGTGGTGGGCCTACCAGTAGGCCGAAGGGCCCACCGCCGCTGATTTTTGTTGGTGATATGTTACGCATCCACCACTAGCACTCTGTCGTGAGCGTTGAGTAAACGGTTCCCAGTCTCCTCGGTTATAATGCTTTCTACTGATAACTAAACTCTCTCAAATTAAAGCAGCAAGCTATGACTTCTTTGACACACTGGATTCGAGATCATATTTACGCGCGCAATCATCATCATCATAGCGCCAGCAATTGCCGCCCTCAACGTTCGCTTTTGCTTAGTTCGTTCCTTTTAAATTTATCTGTATCACTTTCTCGATGTCCTTTGTTTATGCACCTTTTCTATCGTTAGTTTTTAAACTTTGAGCCTGTTTGTTTTTTATTTAGAGCATTCGTTTTGTAAAATATTAACTATGACCCTGTGGTGCAACATAGTTTTTACTTCTTTTAAAATAATAGTTCTGGTTCGTTTTCTTTGGTCATAGATTTCTCTTTTGTTTTCATTTTTTCTTGTCCTTTTTCATTTGGGGCCAAACGATCTCCTTTTTCAAAATATACTGTGTGTGTGCGTGGGGGGGGCACTTTTAATGCTAATGAGATTCAATTCTCACTTGAATTAGCTAGTAGACTGCACTTAGAGTGCTCAGTCATTTCAAAACGACTGGATTCGGTTCGTTCGTGCCTTTTTCACCAGTTTCCGCCCAGGTGTATAATATACATAATATACATGTATACATTTCTCTGGCTTTTACATTTTATTTTATTTTCCACAAACTGTGTGTTATGGGTTGATTGTTAATTTCAATATCATCATTAACTTAAGTCTTATTCAAAATTGATTTTTCAAGATGTATTTTTGCCTTGGGGAGATGTTAATTTATATAACGGGTTTTGCCCTTACCCAACGTATATATTAATAATAAACACTTTGTGTTCAGTGCTTGCTTGAGAGCTAGCGAAAAAAGTCACAAGCCTACTCGGGCGGGACCCGAACCCACGACCTCCCGCCCACCAGCGCAGACGTCCCATCCACCCAACCACCGAGCCCACCGGGGTCGGCCGGCCGGCCCGTGTCAGGTGAAGCAGCGGGTACTGCGAACTGTGTTTATTATTAATATATACGTTGGGTGAGGGCAATACCCGTTATATAAATTAAAATTGATTTCATTGTCACTCTTAGTTTTAGTTATATGCTTATTTTGTTATTTTATTATTAGCTGTTGATTTGATTAGTCTTTGCTATTTTATCTAATTTGTATAGAATTCCTGTGTTGTTCAACTGCTGTTCAGTTTCTGTTTTATCTTTTTCCTTTCTGTTATAATCTGTTTTAAATTGTTTAAATTAAATTCATATTGCCCTTAAGAACAGCAGTTTTCAACTGACAAAGCTACCCTGTGGAAATAAAACAGAAATGCACTTATTCGAAACGGAAGATTCTGAGTTTCCAACGTAGCTAGCCTGTATCCTTTGATCTAAAAGAAAACGTGGCTTCACAATCACAGCCTGCCGTTTTAAACACAACTTCAACAATGCGGATACTTGTAAAGCCAAAAATATTCCAAGCCAGTCGTTTCGAAAACGCCGCTCCGCACCGCTGCGCCGCCATGGCCATATCGCCACGCGACCTACCGTGGTATACAATAGGGTTTGCCGCATAAGGGTGCACTGAACTAATTCAAGCTCCATTGAAAATAGTGTAAAATCAACCAAGTTTGGAGCCCCATGGCAGGCAACTGAAGTCCCTGAGGCCTCTCAAACAAAAATCAATGTGCTGTTTGGTCCTTCAGATTTCATTTGATTTTCAATTTTTAGTAGGTTAACCAATGAATTTTTTAATTATCCGCCCAAAACAAACTCACCCCCCAAAAAGTGAATGTTGCCAAGCCCTCCCAGCGGCCATTTTTCAAATGACATCCCTCACCTTCCTGGGGCTCTTCTGACTAATTTTCAATCCCATTTTTGTCTGCTTTGCCCCCAGATGGGTGCCCCTGAATCTACAGAGATGATCCTGGGCCATACTGACACAATTCCACCATTTCCTGGCCCAAACAGACCCCTCTTTTCGAAACAAACTCTGGGGGGTACTTTTTCTGCGCCTCGGCCCGGCGGAGAATTTTCCTTGAATTGGGACACTGCACCCATAAGCATACTCAAAGTACCTGTAGTCGTCGAGGGCAGAGGATCTTTAGTTGTGCGTGTGGGACACGTACTGCTAGTGCTACATGTATATGTACAAATTACGTTTGAAATTTGACATCCTGGCGGCCAGCGGTACTTTATGGTCGTGAGTAGTACTGCTACTAGTACTAGGTATGGGCCCCTATTGAACTTAAACTCAAAGGATACTCCCAGAACTGTGGGGTCCGACGTCTGCCCCGCTCCCATGCTCGCACGAACCATGGGTCCGATGTCCGCCCCGCGCTTATCCTACGAATCACGTTCGTGGGAACGGGGCTGATGTCGGACCTTACAGTTCTGGGGTTACTCAAAAGGGTTGATGTACTGTTATTGTTAATACGATATGATTATGAAAATAGAGATTTCCATATTCTATAGGCATTGGTGTTACTTACCTTTCGATTTTTTTTAATAAAATGACTGACGTTTTTACCTTGAGAATCTGTTGCTTATTTTCACGGCAGCTCCAACATGTCCAATTTAGGCTATTTTAAGGTAGTTTTGACAACATTTAAACGGTGGCACCTTTGTTTTTTGTTGTAATTTCACAAAATTGGCTGATTACATGGTTTAAGATTCACTGCAGCTTTCAATCCACTGACTTGTTTCATGTTTTGAGTCATCTGCTTTCAAGTGCTTTGTAAAAAATCTAGAAAAAATAAAATGGCATTTGCAACAGCTAAATCGTGGAGGAATAAAACAAAAAACATGGATCTTGTCATTTATCTTGCGTAAAAATCCATGAACTACCAGGCGTTCATAGTAAGTGAACAACACGCGCGGGGTCAGGGTGGAGAACAGGCGCCTGAGAGGTTCTCTTAAAAAAGAGCAGTTTTCGACGACCATGAGTAATTAGTAGATTTACCTTGGCCTCAGGGTAGTGCATCCACAGTGTAGCAGTGCAGATTCATGGAAAAAAAATCATTAAGTATGCAGCCGACTCCGATACAACTGTGCAACAAATACATGTGATGCACATGCATGCGCGATCATGCTCAATAACTTTCACGTCAGTTTACCCAGGAGTGAAAGTCTAAAAATTCCAATCTTAGTTGACTAACTAATGATTACGGGCAAAGAGGAAATGACCCTGAAATATAGGAGATTGAACATGTGGAAATTGTATTTTTTGAGAAAAATCCTCTCACTATACAGCTTAAAAATGGCCACAATTTTTGGATCATACGCTTGTTTTTTGGGGGGAGGGTGACTTTGAGCTTGCAATGTTTTTACTTAAGGAAAATCTTTTCCTCAAATAAAATTCAACTTCAAAATTGATTCACTATATTTTCTACTTTATAACTTACACTCAATTTCCTTTATAAGAACTTAATAACAACCTCGGTCAATCTGTAAATTATTTCTACCCAGAATGCTGTTGTTTTAGAAAAATAGACATTTTGTTCTCTTTTTTCGTGGTGATCGGTCGACCATTGCTAACTTTCATTTTACGTCGTACACCACATCAGTTAACAGGTGCCGATTTTCTTATGCGTAGTTTGTGTAGATGTTGTGGGAGTCTCCTTGAATGAATGGGTAAATAAGCAGCTAAAAACACACAGCCAGAAATTCACAAAATGCATTGTAAACTGAAACTAGCTAGCTCATCTGTCTGTTGGCTAACAGAACAGGAGGCTTTTTCGCATCAATCATGATTGAACATCAATCTACTGCACAAACCCAATGGCGTAAATCCGTGATTATGACAATTTGGATCCAAGGTTTGAACCCAATCAGGCATGTACTTCGGAAATAACATGCTTTAAATAAAATGTAAATTGACTCCACATCCGATGACGTCATCAGCACATCAGGCACAAATTCCTCTTAAGCACTCCCTTTGCAAAATATCTACAAGATTTGAACCGGATCGGACACGTACTTCACGAGATGTAGGGCCTTAAAGGTTGCACCTTTGATGTCACATGACTTGTCTCCTGATGACGTCATCATCACATCAGTTCAATATTTCTCTAAAGCACTTCCTTTTCAAGATATCTCCAAAAGTTGGACCTGATGAGACATCTACTACAAGGGATATAGGGCCCTAAAGAGTGCACCTTTAATGTCACGTGACTTATTCCCTGATGGCATCATCAGCACAGGATGTGTACATTAGTCTATAACACTTTCCTTTCCAGTTATCTGCCAAAATTCAACCAAACACATGTAGGACATGTCCTTTAGGATATGGGCTGAAATAAATATGTAAAAATCAATAATAAATCACTTGATGACGTCATCATGACGTCATTCTTCTAGACACATCTACACATAAGGGTCCTTCATTGATACAAGTTTGATGAAGATCCAAAGTTGTAAAAGCACTAAAGTTGTGTGTAGAAAAAACAGGCACAAATGAAATGGGATTTCGAGGAGCAGAAGAGGAAGGAAAAACGAGAGCTTATCTGTCTGTTTGCCAACAGAACACAGGGCTTTTTCGCATTGTTTTGCAATTTTGAACAATTTGTGTATACTGGAAAAGTAAAGGCAAAAAATTAGTCAGTGAATATAATTTAAAACGAATGTTCAACAGAGAATGTTTTATCAGTGTAACTTTGATTTATGTGATATAGTGATGATGTTCATGTGACTGATCATATGATGATGTCATCTGCAAATTGTGTGAGTTTTTGACTAAAACATTTGCATTTATAGATACAATAGATAAAAGGTTTCAGCCGAATCTGACATGTAGTTTAGAAGATATAGTGACTTAAATAATAAGGGAATAAAAGTGTGGCGGAGCGTGTATAAGATACACTCAAGGTTTCAAAGCGATTGGGACTCTGTTTAGGAAATATAATGCTTTAAAGAGCGCCCCTTCAATGTCACGTGCCTGTCACGTGATGACATTGTCAATACATCATGCCAGTTTTCATCTCAAACACATCCCTTTGTGGATACATGCAAGGTTTCAACCCGATCGGACACGTAGTTTAGTTAATGTAGCCGTTTCAAATCTGTGTACAAAAAGCTATGGGAAAAATAAAGATTGAAAATTTCAAAATAATTTACATGATGACTTCATCATGATGTCACTACTTTGGTAGAATATTTGCCTGATCATTCTGTGCTTGGTGTAGCTTTTACACCGATTCAAGTCTGCTAGCTGAAGATATTGCAACTTGAAATCTATGTACAAAGTCTATGGGGAAAATTAAAGATTTAAAAATGCATAACAAATCATATGATAATGTCATGATGACGTCAGTAATTTGGAAAATACTTTGCATGTGGGTCGTCATTGGGTGTAAGTTTAATAATGATTGAAGATTGCTAAGTGACCAAAACCTGCCTCAAAAACGTGTACAACGTGAATGGGCCGAAAAAAATATTGAAAAATAAAAAAAAAATCATTTGATGACGTCGTCATGATGTCATGCTTCTAGGCACATCTATGCATAAGGGTTCTTCATTGGTGTAAGTTTAATGACATTCAAAAGTTGTTTAGGCACTTAAGTGGTGGCCAGAAAAAATGTGCACAAATTAAATGGCCTTTTGGGGAGAAGAAGAAGAGGAAAAAGGAAAAAAAATCAGAACAAAATGAATGTCTTTTTCGCAAAGTGGCGAAAAAGCCCCCCCAAAAAAATCAGAACAAAAAGAATGCCTTTTTCGCAAATTTGCGGAAAAAGTAAAAAAAAAAAAATCAGAAAAAGAATTCCTTTTTTGCAAAGTTACAAAAAAGCCAATTAAGTAAGATATTGACGGATCATGGGTACATGTACAGTACATGCCTGTATGCATGGTGCATTGACTACAATGTATATTACAGGCAGATATTCCAGTCCATGCACACAGCCAATGCACAGAACACAAATGGGATTTTTGAGTTCGCAAATTTGTAAGGGTTTTTTTTTTCGTCAGTGCTTCAGCTGTGCGAAGAAGTACGTACACCAGTTATGCACTACATGCAGCTGACTTCAATGTATTAGCAATCGTTTAATGGACAATTCATGGTTAAATTTGTTATGGTTGATTTTTTACCAAATTTTGAAGAATAAAAGGAATTTTTATTATACATGTAACTTCTGGTCTGATGACATCGTCGCTCCCCCCCACACTTGTTAATTGGGTAAAGATCACCATCCACATCAATTTTCAGGCAATTCGGACAAACTTCTTAACCACAGACATCTATTTAAAATTCATTTTTAACCTGTCGCTAGAGAGCGCTCAACAATTACATGCCGTCATCAGAAGATGATTTGAAGAATACTATATGCCAACAGACTAACACCAGTGAAAACAACGTGATACCTGTTATCACTTTTAAATTGTTTTCAACTGGAAGGAAGGGTCACATGTTTGACCCATACAAAATGAATTAAAGACCACATTTTTCCCTGCCACTTGCTGCAAACGGAATGCTGCGGGAGGCCATAGTTGATTTTACATGTACATGTATATGGATGTTTTAAAATGAACATATTATTTAAATAGTCAAAAATTAATAATAAATTGCTTGATGACGTCATCATGACATAATTGTTTAAGCATTATTGCCGCATAAGTCAGACACAAAATGAATGAAATCTTACACCAGCGCAAGTTTAATTCTGTTGTTACCGTACGGCCAGAGCAGTTTTAATTCCAGATCGATAACCAATAGCATTTTATGTAAGTGATAGTTTAGCATATCCCTGGGCGAAGCGTAAACGGTGAGACAACATTGTAAATAAGCTAAACTAAGCAAGTCCCGGTCGAAGCGTAATCCGCGGAATAGGCTTATATATATATATATACAGCCGTACGTACCCGTATATAGACTACCCATTCCATCTGGGTTATAACTGCAAAGTGAACCACAAACATTATACAGGCTTCCTATTGATTCCGTGTATGTAAGAATTCATTGATTGCATAGGTTTTATATAGCTATATTGATTCATAATCCTAAGGCCCATGACGGTGATAAGAATGAAATTCCGCCACACGGTCATTTATGACCGCCGCCAAATGGGCCGCGTGATGATAGGTAAGTGACCTCGTGTGTGTAGGGGGAGGTGGTGTTTGCGCTGGCATTGTAACAGGAAATCAAGCTACTCCACAGGACTGAAGTAACGCCGTATGGTAGTTATAAATAAGGAATTCCGAAGCGGCATCCACAAGGTGCACCCCATCTGATAAATATAAATCCTGCAGCACCACTCAATTTGGGGGTGAGCAATCAACCCACCCGGCGCCCTGTGGAAAAGATTGCCCACCGAAGGGTTAATGGCTTGCCTGGTGCGCTCGACCGAATTTTGTCTGTTAGCCGAGGGATAGGAGACCCTCGGCAAAATCTGCGACCAGTAAATGATTGAGTGAGGTAATAAAGCTCGGGTGACGGCAAGAATTTGTTTAATCCCCTCGAGCATTGATTTCTTGGGGACGTAGCCCAGATCGTTGGAGCCAACGTGTATGATGATCCATGTTGGCGATGCTTGCTCCGCCAACCAGCAGCTGTGAAGGAAGTCGTTGAATTGGTCAAGCTGCAGGCCCCGCCTACCCATCCAGCGAACAGTTGCCAGCCCATCAAGTGCCTCCCCCAAGGAGAGGATAACGCCACACGGGAGGTCCAATGGATGAACGAGTCGCCAACCACCCAGACAAGGGGCTTGTTGTCGATCGGCGGGTTTGCTCATGGAAGTAAAACAGAAATTAAATAGCTATCAATACTTAATGAAAAGTTAGCGTATGGTTGGAATCACGGTTGTTTTTGGTGTGGGGTAACATGACCCCGATGTACAAAATAGCCACAAATTTAAAAACTCATGGGAGAAGGTACCTGCTAATACGAATATAGCGGCGGTAAACGCCTGACTGCCAACGACCCATCTGTTGGATCTCATCGTCAGGAATTCCCGCCATTGCGGGTGCTGTGGCCGCACCAATCCGGAAGGAATGAGAAGTGTAACGGGTATCATGAATGCCAATGAAGCCAAGGGCCCGCCTTAAAACAGCGGTGAATTGAGAACGTGTAATTGGAGAACCATCAAAATGGGATAAGAAATTGCTGAAATGCTGAGGACACCTGCTGAGGAACTGTGTAGTGGCCTGAACAGGGCACAGGGAGAGTTCGTCCTCAGAAACAGCAGGTATTGAAATTACACAACCCTGACCGTACTGGTCGGTCTTGGAGACATGAATGTTTAGATTAACCACACTGCCAGAAGAGGTACGACAAAGGGTAACATCAGAATGACGTAAAGGTGAAATACCAGATCGAGTGGACGCGGTGAGTTCACCGACGCGCAGAAATCCAAAAAACGCTAACAGGAAAGCCACTCGAAACAGTAGGGCTTCATACTGATTGGTACAAACGGAGTGCAACGCAGGAATAATACGCCGCAGTTAAACAATCGTAATAGGGCGGCGTTGATTGCGCCGCCCGTACCGGCGGCGGCAACCATCTAACATTCGTTTCACAATGAAATGTTTAGTTCTGTCATGGGAACCCTGCAAGCAGAGTGTAGACGCAATCCCTGAGACATACGATGCAACAGTAGCCGGAGCGTGGGACTAGAAGATGTATTAAGAAAACCATGGCGGGAAATAAACCAACAGAAAAATTGCCAAGCACATTGGTAAACTGAATGAGTACCCGGGGCAACTGAGTCCATCAAAAGACTGTGAACCTCTAAATTAAGTTGTTCCAAAGGTCTGCAGGCATGGGTGTCATAACGGGGGCGGCCTCGGGTGCCAGCCGAAAACGAGATAGAGCATCAGCGATGCCATTATCAAGACCAGGTACATGGCGTGCCTTAAAGTGGATATTCAACCTCAAACAAAGCACTACAAACATGCGAACCAATTTCATAATTCTGGGACACCGTGATGTTTGGCTATTAATAATCGCCACCACAGCCCCATTATCACACCAAAATATGACACGCCGGTTTTGCAAGGCCGGGCCCCATAAGCGCAACGCGAGGGTGATTGGGAGGAGTTCAAGAAAAGTAATGGATAAATTCAAGGAGTGCCATTGCAGTGGCCACATGCCTTGCGTCCAACGCCCATTAAAGAAAGCCCCGAAACTGAACTGTTGGGATGCGTCCGTATACAAGTGCAAGTTGCCGCTAGAATACCATACCTCTTGAGGGAAAATAACCGAACCATTAAAATGGAACAAAAATTCCCACCAAGCCAGCATGTCGGCCCGCGCACCAGAGGAAATACGGATCTGATGATGTGGTTTCTGAATGCCGCTTGTGAGATGGAAGAGATGACGCAAGAAGGCCCGGCCCTGCCGTATTGCCTTACAAACGAAATTTAGGCTACCCAGCAATGATTGAAGCTCTCGTAGGGTGACCTTACGCTTGGACAAAGTGCAATCCAGCTTCGCCAGAATTGCAAGGACCTTGGCCGTAGGAACCCGAATCTGCTGGGCAACTGTATCAATCGTTAAGCCCAGGAAATCTAAGCTTGTCACTGGCCCCACTGTTTTGTCACTGGCCAAAGGAACACCAAAGTCCCGGCAAACTACTGTGAAAGAAGTAAGCGCATGTGCGCACTCGTTAGATTGCCCTTCGCCCACAAAGAGAAAATCCTCCAAATAGTGGAGAATGTGCGGAGTAGCTGCAACCTTACGAGTGCAATATTCGAGAAAGGTGCTAAATCGTTCGAACGTGGCACAAGAAATGGAGCAACCCATGGGCATACACTTGTTGTAATAAAATGAACCGTCGAACGAAAAACCGAGTAAATCATAATGATCGGGATGAACAGGGAGTAAACGAAAAGCCGATTTTATATCTGACTTGGCCCGAAGGGCTCTGGGGCCCAAACTAGAAACCAATTCAACAGCAACATCAAAAGTCGTATAAGACACTGCCGCCTTGGCTGGGTCAATATGATCATTAACTGAATCACCCAAAGGAGACGAAAGGTTATGAATTAAACGGAACTCACCAGGGGTTTGTTTCGGCACTAAACCTATTGGAGAACAACGAAAATTGGGAAATGGGGACTGGGGAACGGGCCAGCAATCCTACCCAAATGTAGCTCACGGTCAAGTTTGCATTTCACTACCTCTCTATTTTGTCGAGCAGAGATCAAATTACGGGCAGAAGTGCTAACCCGAGGACCCGTATACCCTATACAGAAACCAGACGTAAAACCCTCCAACAGCACCTGAGCGGCATGCCTGTCACCATATGATGCCAAAAAGGGGCGCAGTTTATTTATTCTTACCGGCGTTGGGAGGTGTGGTTGGAGTGAGTGCTCCCCGCACCGAGCTAGGGCCGCCACGGCAAGAGGCGGCGGAATGGCCGATGGACAAACAGGTTGCGTATTTGTGGGCAAAATGACAGGTGGGTCTGAGGCAGTGGCCGCGGTTGAAATCGAAACAGATTCCGGCAGTGTGCTTGCGCTGGGCGGTGCGGCTTGCCCCAATATTGGTGTGACCCATTGCCCGTTGGTGGTTGCTCTGGTTGGAATAGGGACGAAAAATGGCTTGTTGGACGGGCGCACCGACCAACGTTAGCCATAGTTCAGCTGGCCCACGACCGAGACGGCATGCGGGCTTGGCGCAACCTGAATTGAATACCATAGTTGCGTCACCCATAACCTACTCGCCAAAAAGCAGCTGAACGGACGATGTCGGCATATTTTAGCAGCTGCCTCGCCTGCGTAGGGTGCCGCATCAAATAGATGGATGCAAAAATTAGAAAAGCCGAGGTCCACTGTTCAATTGAGGTGATCCGAGGGGGTTGATTGTGGGAACGAATTTGCCATGCTGGGGAATCACGCAACCCAATAGTAAACACGCAGTCACTGGTACTATTGACACTGCTAGAGGGCCGCAAAAGAAGCGCAAAATCTACAAATTCCCCATTCCAAATTTTGTCCCGAAGGTGTTGAGAAACCCCGGACCCAAGATCATCGCAAACACTTGTTAGGGGCGTGACATCGCCACCCCGTACACCCGACAAAGTGGTAACAGACAGAACAGAATAAACAATAGGGGGAGACGCAACCGAACGGAAAAAGACTCACCTGATGAAACAGCAGTCGTCTGTGCGACGGGCACCGAGGAATCACTTGGAACATCAGCCGGCGCGATGCGGTCCAAACGAGGCCTCCCCCTTGGTCTTGAACCCTCAGCGCTGGCAGTGCGCCGCTTTGTTCTTGCTGTCCGTGGCATCTTTTCCCAATAACTGGAAGGGGCTGGAATAAACGTGATATCCTTTCCCAAAGCTGCAAATAAATTGCAGAATGTAGAAAACGACTAACGTACGAAGGATACTTTGCAAATTTACAACAACACTGATTATTTATCCCACAATAAACCGAACGAACCGACCTGGCAAACTGCTCAGACAAAAGTGACCAGCACACACATTGGTTCTGCCTATGAAGCTGTAACCAAACAGCTGGGTCGTAAATCCAGCGCCTGTGTGGTCAGTGGGGGAATTTACTCCAGCAACCCAGCCTAGTGGCAATAAACTATTTGAAGCCCCAATGGGCCTAAAATGAATTATCTTCTCTTTATGGTTAGTCCTTGGTGTAATTTTGATGACGATCGAAGATTGCTAAGTGACCAAAGTGGTGCCTCAAAAATGTGTACAAAGTCAATGGGCTGAACACATATTGAGGGTCCTTCATTGGTAGAAGTCTGATGAAGATCCAAAGTTGCCAAAGCACTAAAGTTTTGGGTGCAAAAAGTGTGTATAATTTAAATGGGCTTTTGAGAAGAAGAAAAAAGAGAAAAAAACGAACAAAAAGAATGCACTTTTTGCAAAAGTGCGAAAAAGTAAAAAAAAAAAAAAGGAACAGAAGTAATCCCTTTTATGCAAATTGCCAGAAAGCCAAAAACAGAGAAAAAAGCCCTAAGGAAAGCAATACATGTAGCTGTTCTGGCTGCCAGCCGAAACAGCTAATAAGTTAACGGTAAAAGAACTATCAATCAAGTTATCACTCTCTTTGTTAATGGTTCTGGAAAAATTTCCCTTAGAAATCCACACATCCTGTCAAACTTCCTGATAAACTTGACATGAATGATGTGTAGATCATTGATTAATGAGTGGTATAGCAGTGTTGTAGTACTCGTTACTCATACTTGAGTACTACTCGAGAACCATTTTCAATAGCAGTGTTGTAGTACTCGTACCTCGTACTCGAGTACTACTCGAGAACCATTTTCAGAGTACTCGTACTCGTACTTGTACTCGGATGTCCAAGTACCTGTACTGGAACTACAGTTCTTGTACTCGGGCTACAAAATACTTGGAACTCGACATCCAAAACTTGTACTCGAGCATCAAAGTACTCGTACTCGATTAACAGTACTCGATAAAAAAATCCTTTAAGTTAACTTACCACGGCCGTTAAAATAAGGTACAAAAATATCAACCCCAATGACTAAAAGAAGGCCGAACGTGGGACCATTAACGTGTGCGACCCATTCGCCGTCTGTGCGCATTGCTAGCCAGATCACTTGTTCTTGTAGCCATGTCATCTGCATTCGGTGTATCTTTTACCCAGTGGATGGTCTTAGAGTCTCTAAATTAAGATAAAACTACTTTTGAATTAGAAGTACTTGTACTCGTACTCGTACTCGGAATTAAAAGTACTTGTACTCGTACTCGAAAGTGCAAGTACATGTACTTGTACTCGGAAAGCAGTACTTGTACTCAGCTGGCAAAGTACTTGACCTATCTTTGTACTCGGCAGTCAAAGTACTCGGCAATACTTGGTACTCGGAAAAAAGTACTCGACTACAACACTGTGGTACAGCATGACCATCACTCTACGGTATACGCATCAGTTTATGCTCATGTAAATTTTTCTAGAAACAGTGAGCATCATTTTAACACCAGCGAACATAAGTGTGGGTCAACTGTCATGTAAGTATACATGTACATGTATTTTCTAGGCATTATTGGTTAAATTAACATGCTTTCCATACATCCTAACCAACATTAGCAGGGAGTGCATGAAGGGGTAATTCTACACACCAACAAATACTTTATAGAAAAAAATATACATGTGTACCTTAACATGTATCTTAACTTTTTCTTGGTGAGCTGGATACTTGTTTTTACAGGGAGACTGTCGAGCAAACCCCTTCTTTTCAGACATACGTGTACTCCATTCCCCCACCAGCCACCTAGCACCCACCTATGAATCCAATCAAAGTCAGACAGAAAAGTGCACACCAAGTATATGTATGGAAAATCTACATGTACATGCTTGATAAAATCATACCGGTATGAGCAGCCTATTCCATGATCATAATACAAACACATGCATCAACAATATAGTCATTAGCTGCTTTTATGACATTACATGATTTCACCTGTAATTCGACCTAATTTTTAAACGTACCGGTACCAAAAAGTTTTGCGCTTGAGTAGCCAAATTAACCTCAGAACACCCCCCAACCACCAACCCATCAACCAAGTAACCTAAGCAACTTCATTCCAGACGAAACCACAGTGTTACCTATTAGTCCATCACAAAACTGACCCACCATTGCCCACTAAGCCAATCAATCCAATCAAAAAATAATTCAATCCATCTCTCCAACCCTGCCATTCCAATCAAACAAACCAATTCAACCCAGTCAAGCCAACCTATCACTCAAGCAACTGAACGAATTACACTTATGACCCAGGAAATGTTTGAACGGACTTAACAACTTAGACCTCTCTTACTGGCAATAACGAAACATCAAAGGCAGCCATGTTTTCGTTCTGTACACCAATCAATCCATTTTTCAAAACAGAAAAACTAAATGGAAATTAAGCACTTCATGCCGGGGCATTTTCCAATGTTGATGATGCTGGGCTGGCATGACTATCATTTTTTCCGTTTTCAAAATCCTTCAAAAATTCATCTTTTCGTTTAACGGTTGTTTATAGCCACACAAAGTAATCTTCAGGCACTACTCTAAGTTGATAGGTGACCTTCATTGACGCCTGAGTATTTCAGCCAGGCCTGCAGCCTTGTAAACAGAGCCCAGATTGTGCGGTGTTATATAACTGTGTTTTGTTCACGAACCTGGCTCAGTGCACTGCTGACCTCTTTTCAATACGGGCCAGATTAGCGTGCAGCGGTGCTGTGTGGTTCATCGCTGGGGTGGTGGAGCGCTTTTGTCCTCGGTGGTAATCCGCTCGCTCTCAATGCCCCAAACCCTGATATACATGTAGGGTTTCAAAACAAGGCTGGATTATCACCACTTTTGAGAGTGAAAAATGCCGGTAATGCCCAGCAGCCTGGTCTTTTGTTCGGAGTACGGTCTTTTGTTACAGGGCCCTGTTTCCTTTGTCGGAGTTCGGAGACCCCGGCCACCCATATAAACCATATGTCTCCGATCCCCGAGTCCCCGGCAGGAAGTGGTTAAAGAAAGCAAAACCTAAAAATCAAGACCCTTTCAATGTACAGTATAAAGATACCCTTCAAAGTATAAAGATACTGTATCATTTAAGTGGCCATTTTTCTTCTAATTTTGTGACAAACTTAATGAGTGAAATTACATCACCTTCCAAGAAGTGAGAATGTGGCATTATGCCCATCCACACCACTAAGTTTTAAAGGATGGCTTACATGTACAACTCTCAATTTCACCCTAATGTTGATGGACCTCCTGGTATATGAATGCAGAATCGAATACATGTACATGTATAGGGTTAAGCCCTGTCCGTTTGCAAGTAGTTGGTCTCTAAAATGTGCTTGAATTCGTTGGGAAGTTCTGAATGTGATCCATATGAACAAGGTACAGTACCTCCCGTAGTGGACCACATGTGTTGGCTACTGGTGCCTGTTCCAAACCTCTCATTCAGTTGCAGGTTACAGCAGTGTTTTGGTACAGAAGAACTTGAACCCTGTGACATGTCTTGATAATGTTCTGAGCATCCTGTCGCCTAAACTTTTGATAAACTGTTTGAGGTATAAAGCTAATGCCGATGCTTGCTCTTTGTTGACTGGTGATGACTCCAACAGTTTAATAACTTATTGTGCCATTGGTTTGCTGCATACATGTAAGTACAACTCTTACAGAGCTTCTGGGCTTTCAAGTTTCTATTCTAGTTCAGGTCCAGCAACACAGGCAATTGCATCTAGAGCATTTTTTGCTACTGGATTAGCTCTTTATGTGCAATAGATCGTGGGACGAATCTCATCCTTACATGTAGATGGGTGGCAAATAACTTCCCAGAATGTCGAGAAAATCATTGGTCATCTGCATGAAGTTGTTGCCCAAGTAGGGCCTTGTTGACCACTTCCTGATTTCTCTCTTAGAGATATATTTGTAGAGAAGTTAACAAATTTAATCAACTTCTTTAAATGATTTTTTTTAAAAAGAGTTTTTGTGTAATTGAAGATTCTTTCAGAATGCACATATACATGTACATGTTCATTGTAGCATTGATCAAGTCAAAAGGAATGCTTACTGAGGAAATATGCATTTGAAAAAACCTTCGAGAAAATCCCCTTTAATTTCCAGTGAGACTTTTGTGTCTTTTTGACATTGGTGGTGAGGTACATGTATCTGTTAACAAAATCAACAAATTTAACTGATTTCTTTGAATATTATTATGTACATGTAATTTTGTGTCATTGAAGATCACTTTTTCAGGAATTAGCATTGATTAAGACAACGAATTGCTACCGGTAAACAATGATAATTTTAAGGGCAAATTAGTCCTGTCTGTAGTTGGAATTCTCTCTAATAACTGTACTTCCCACTACCTGACCTTATCACAAGGTGTGAGTAAATAAAGTACATGTAGATATGTACCTGCAGGCTTGGGGCTGATGTGTGACAGATGTCTGCCTACTCCATATATTTCTGTCAAGGTCATGGCTTTACTGTATGCATGTGCAGGCTCTAGGCAAGTGAGATTTTTTTCATTCAAATAAAGAAGTTTTTCGTTCGAAGGAAGAATGTTTTTATTTGAATGAAGATTTTAGCTGCTTTGGTGTACTGCCGAAGCAGCTATTGCGTTTATTAGTTTTTTATTCTTGGCTTTTTCACAACTTTGCGAAAAAGACATTATTTTGTTCTGTTTTGAGCAGATCGTGTTGTATGGAATGCCAAAAGGGATAAATGTTTGCAATCTCTATTATCTGTGCACTTTCTGCGATAATAATGTTTTGTATTGTATTTTGTATTCTACATGTGTGATTGGGTTGAAACCTTGCAGATAGTATTAAGGGAAGGTTTTAAACAGAGATTGACCTCATGTGATGACAGTATCATCAGCCGACGATTCACGTGACATGAAAGGTGCATCCTTTAAAGTGCTTTATCTCCTGAAGAGCATGTCCAATTGGGTTGAAACTTGGCAGGTATTTAGAAAGCGTTGAAACTTGGCAAGTATTTAGAAAGCGAAGTGTTATAAATGAAAATTGTGATGTGACATCATGAGATGATCATGCCCCGTGACATTAAAGGTACACTCTTCAAAGCACTATATCTCATGAAGTACATACGTGTCCGATTAGGTTCAAACTTTGCAGCTGTCTTAGAAGGGGAGTACTTGAGACGACTATTGACCTGATGTGATAATGGTGTCATCAGGTGTCAAATCATGTGACTTTAAAGGTACACTCCTACAAGCACTATATCTCATGAAATACATTTTCGATTGGGTTCAAACCTTGGAAATGTCTTGATAGGGAAGTGATTTACATGCATATTGCCCTCACGTGATGATAACGCCATCACGGGACAAGTCATATGATACTAAAGATGCTGTTTTCAAAGAACTATATCTCTTGAAGCACATGTCTTTTCTGGTTAAAATCTAAATACATGTACTGGTACATGCTTGTAAGTGTATGAATATGAGCATTCTCAAACATTTTGTGCTATGCCAACAAGGCACTTTTCTTCACAACCACAAAAAGGCGAAAAAGCCCTGTGTTCTGTCCTTTAGACACAGTTCCTCTAGTTTTCTTCTTCTTCTACTCCTTGTTCTTCCCTCAAAAACCTGTTCATTTTGTTCAGGGTTTTCCTGCCCAGCAGTTTAGACCCTTTGAAAGTTCGTATCTTCATGAAAGTTGCATCACATAAAGACCCTGTAGGAAAGATGTGCCATGAAGCATGATATCATGACGTCATCAGATGATTTTTTTATAGAATTTTGAATATTTTATTAGCTCCATAGGTTTTGTACACAGTTTCCACAAGCAAAGTTCGGCACTTTTATAAATCAAACAGAGTATAAACTAGGTACACACTCTTATCCACCAGCTAAGATGTGTCTTGAAGCATGACGTCATGATGACATCACCATGGTTTTTTAAATTGATTTTGAATGCTTTATTTTTTCTGTAGGTTTTGTACACGTTTTTCAAAAACCAGTCATCAGCACTGTGGTCAATCAGACTGACTCTTATTTTAGCCACACTTGTAATCCACCATGAAGAGAAGATGCCAAGACAAAATCGTCCAAATAACGTCATCAGGAGTCACGTGACATGAGATTTTAAAAACGTACAGTTTTTCTCCATAGGTTTTGTACAAAAAATTTAAAAAATGAAAGTGACATGAAAGGTGCCTTCTTTGAAGCCCTATATATCCTGAAGTACATGTACATTTCCCATTGGGTTGAAACTTTGCAAATATACTGTAGGATACAGAAAGACCTGGTGGCAAAGATGTGCCATGAAGCATTTCGTCATGATGATGTCATTGTGTGATTGATTATGTGATGTTGAATATTTAATTTGCCCCATTAATTTTTTACGCATATTTCAAGGGTCATTTGGGGGGGTTAGCGATTTTGCAAAAAAGGCATTTTTTGGTTCTTTTTTTGGCATTTTCTCAACTTTACGAAAAAGGCATTCATTTTGTTCTTTTTTTGGCTTTTTCGCAAGTTGCGAAAAAGGCATTGTTTTTGTCAAGGTTTTTTTTTTCTTCCCTCTTCTTCTTGTTCCCATTCCTTTGTACACAGTTTTTCTTTGCAGCACTTTAGTCTCTTTTTAAGGGTCAACTTCCATGAAAGTTGCCTCAAGCAAAGACCCTATTGCAAAGATGTGCCGCAAAGCATGACTTCATGATGACGTCATCATCTGATCTTTTATTGAATTTTGAGGACTTATTTTCCCCCATAAGTTTTGTACACGTTTTTAAATAGCCAGAATGGGGTAGACTTTGACTGCTCCAGAAAATGAAACTTGGTACAAGCAAAGACTATCAGCATACATGTAGATGAATGTCCGTGTAGAAGCATGACGTCACTTTGACATCATAATTAGATTTTTAAATTTAATTTTGAAGGTTTAATTTCTCCTATTGACTTTGTACACATAAAACCCAATGACTTTACATACAGTTTTGCTACAGGGCTTGCGCCTGTCCATTGCGCGATCAGCTCAGTGACTTGTGCGATATCGATCCATGTTAGCATTGTCGCACAGTCTTATTGCATGATTTCTAGATAATTTGGCTAGAAGGTTGTAAAAAAATTGTGCGAAATATTGAGGGCTTTGAACTCTGAAATTCCATTTCATCAGGCCTCAACCAATTTTTACATTCAATACAAGTCGTCCGTGCATGTATCAACGATATGTGCTGTCTCGTGTCAACACATGGATTCAATCGACATGATCGAGACGATATTTTCGAGGGGCCCATGTATTTTCTCAGGACCTCTTGGGACTTCCTGGACCTGAAATTACACCAATTGAATTTTTAATGGACTTTGCTTGATCAGAGGATTCCAAGGTAATCACCTAAAAGCTGAACTAGAAATTGCAGAAGGACTTGACACCAAATAGGCTTTTATAGGCATGATCACAATGATCGTGAACAAGGGTGCACCGGACCCAACAGGTACATGTAGTGCGGCGGGCAGCTGGGTTTGGAAGCTGGATGGACGAAGTGCTGGAACTGGTTCTGGTAGGCAAAGGTATACGTATTACAAAATATCCCCAATTGCAAGTTTTTGTCTGCACTTTCTGTGCTATGTAGCTCTGGACAGTGATGATAAGAGAATTGACTCAATTTAGCTCTGAATTTGCACTATGAGGTATCCCGAGAAATTTGAACTCTACAAATGGCCTTTTTTAACATTTCGATATGGTCACCTTATGTCTAAATGATAAAAAGGCGATTAACAGTGATTAGTAAGTCCTACGTGTTCAGCGCAATCCAGTGATCAACTTGCACATATTCATTAGCTTCCTCCTGTGTACATTACTCAATGGTTTTAGAGTGATGGATTTTATTCAAAGGCAAATCAAATCAGGATGGAGCTCAATACATGTACATACATTTGCAAGTTTTAGGTATCAAACCGACTAAAGTCCCTCACAGTGCTTATACCGTATTTTATAACTATGCCCCCCCGGACAAACCATGTAATTAGGGTTTTACGGTACATGTGTAAATATCCAGAAATGTCTGAAATTCGAATGTAGCCCTACATGTACATGTATATACATGTCAATGTATCGGAAGCTGAGTAAGTACACAGAATAGTTGAATTTCCTTATTTTGCTTCGTATGTATACATGTACACGTAGGTGTCCTTTGTACTGCTGCTGGAGTGAAAGCTATGGATAAATCTGTTCTCCATGTAGTTTGGAGCATTGGAATTCAACGTAATTGCAGTTACAAGAAGTACGGGTACCAACGATAAAGGAAGCTGCTGTACAACAAAGCAAGGAAATGAACAGGTGATGGTGAAAAGGCCTACTGTTGCATTGACATAAAGACAGATTGCCAGTTCTGGTTTATGCAGTCATGATGTTGTGTGTACAATGTATGTGTGCAGGCATGGCATACCATAGTGTGGACCTCTGCACAAAAGAAGTCCACATAATGTAGGATGTGGTGGCGTAGTGTGGACTCGCTCACGTCCACACAATGTTTCCCCCTCTCTGAAAAACAGTTTCAGAGGCATTTTGGGATCAAGGTTATCCATAACAAAATGAAGAGGAACAGTCCAGGAAATCATCATAAAAAGTCGAGCTAGAAGGAGTTATCCTAGTTAGAGAAAAAGGAGCATTTCCCCAAGTTTCCTTAACCACAGTAGAACAAAGGAATGTCCACACTTTGTATGTAAAACTGGTATGTGTGTGAGGGTGTGTGTATGTGAGTTTGTTTCTGCATTCAATTGGGGACCCGGAACAATAGAGGACAATAAGGTCCCCGATTGACAGAGGGTCCCCGATTGACAACTGTGTACAAAACATATGGGTGGTCTTCTAAAAAAGTTAAAGTACAAACAAAGGAGGAACAATAGGGGGTCCCCGGTTGCAGGCAATACACACTTGTGTGTGTGTGGGGGGGGGTTGCATCCATGTACCACCATCATAAATGGTCCCCCCATCAACATCCAAGTGCCTGGTCCTCCACTTTAACCTTCAGGTCCCCCGTACTCCCCATTTAACTAGTGAGAATGCAAAGTTGCTATGCCAATGAATACATGTGCACATGTACACTGTATTTGTGTTCAAGTTTTCCCATGCATCAACACATGAACTGCTGCACTGTAATGAAGGTTTTCCTTTTGCAATGATACACATGTTCATCAGCACAGACACGAGGGCAGTCCTCACACATGTTGGATTTCCTCGACATACAGACAGATTGCAAGTTTTGAATAATGCAATTATGAATCAAAGTTTGTGTGTATAATGTACATGTATGTGTGGGGGGTACATCCATATGTATGGTTCCGCCATGAACAGCGTGCCTTGGGCCCCCTTTTAACATTCAGGTCCCCACATACGGTACTCCCCATTTAGTGAGAGTGCAAGGTTGCTATGCCGTTGGATACATGTACACATATACGCTGTATTTGCACATGTTCTGTATTTGCACTTGTTTGTTTTGAAACAAGTTTTGCCATGCATCAACATATGAACTGCTGCACCTGGAATAAACATGTTTTGCCCTTGGCAATGATACAGATGTTTATCAGCACAGACATGAGGGCAGTCTTCACACTGTGGCCTCAGTATCATTGATGGATAAGAGCAGTTGAAGCAGGAGTGATCATGAGAAGGATGAGAACAGCTTCATCAATCTACTGGTAGCAAGACTGCAGCCGACAGGAAGTGAGATTTACTTGTATGTATACATGAAACTGCTAAAATTTAATGACAAACAACTGTAGATATTGTTTAAACTGGTTACAGAAGAATAGTGCAAAGTTTTTAGCATTCAAAAGATTCTGATATTTTCAGTTGGTCCCCATGTCATTTGAAATGTCCGGAAATCTTCATAATGGAACAGAAGTTGGCAGTTTTTATATCATACACTTCAGAGAAATGTATGCCCTAAAACATGAGAGCAGATTTTTCCTTCTTTTTTTTAAAACAATGTGGATATTTCATTGTTCCCCCAAAAGACAAAACTATATTATTACTGGTTCACAGTGTTTGATACGTGTTGATATCAGCTGAATATTTCAATATCCTTATTTGTTTCTTGTGTCTAGGCACCCTTCATGCTGCTGCTTAGAATTCAATGTAACTGCAGTTACATGTACATTAGATGCACGGCCATCCACACTGAAGGAAGCTGCTGCACAAGCAAGCAAGGAGATTAACAGATGATGGCGAAAAGGCCTACTGTTACATTGACATACAGACATATTACCAGTTCTGATTAATGCAGTCATGATGAATCAATGTTTGTGTGTACAATGTATGTCTGGGAGAGTATATCCATGTACCATCAACATTAATGGTTCCCCCATGAACAGCCACATGCCTGCCCCCTCCCCCTTGAACATTCAGGTCCCCACGTACTCCCCATTTAGTGAGAACACATAAGAAATGGCCAGTTTTGATAAATGCTATCATGAAGCAAAGAGAGGAGGGGGACCCATGCATGTACTAATGCAAATCATTCATTGATCAATATCCACATATCCAGTCCCCCATTGTAACATTCCTTCCATGTGTACCCAAGTGATATCAAAAGTGCTAAAACTTCTTACACCTTTTTCCAAGCCTCAACATATAACTGATGCACAGTGAATTAATATTTTCCTTGTTTTAGATGACACACAAGAATTTTTACCAGCACATACACAAAGTCTTTTGACACGTTGGTGTGGTCGATAGAAATGCATTTCGTATCAAGACTGTTCTAAGGCAGTACTTAATTAAAATACCATAATTATCTAAAAAACCGCAACCAATAGGACCTGAGATATATAAATATATGTGTACATGTCCCCAGCATGCTTTATTCAAGATTACTGCAGATCTGGTGAACACAGCTTTCAGAAGCATTATGCAAAGTTTTCAGCGGTCACAAAATCCTGATATTTTAAAGGTGTTCCCGTGTCTTTTTTAGTATGTAGGGCAAAACAATCTTTACCAGTATTTATGTAATAATAGTGAAATGTCCGAAACCACAAATATACATGTAGTTTTTCTCTTTTCCTCTGTACATAGAAAGGACAGTTTAACATTCTTTAACTGATAATCCTTCAACTTCTGGATCAGTTTCACTGTTCAATATGTTGAGTGTAGCTCTGAACACATGCTTTTATTCCACAATCAGAGTTTGTGCTGCTGTGCACTCGCAGATACAGTTGTTAAAAGTAATCATTTGTCCAGTTACTGACAATGGGAAATAATAATGTACATTTGAAAGAATTGTGTGAAACTGAGGTTTGCATAATTTTCTTCCTGTCTTTGAAATAGATGTTTCTTAGTTTGTGTTTGCCAATGGCTCTAACAGTCCCAAATCCTCTGGTATTAAGATGATTTTACTGTTGCAACACCGTATACCATTCTGCAGCATATCCCCAATAGGGCAATCAAACCCCTTATGAGAAAACTGAAGTGCACCCTCACTTGATGAAATTGGACATTTGTATTAACCTGATGACGTTTGACCATAGTATCGACATTTCACCTTAAGTACAGGTCCGATTGGGTTCAAATCTTGCAGATATCTTGAAAAGGGAGGGCTTTAGAGGAATATTGACCTGATGTTATGCTCACGTCATCAGGAGACAAGTCACGTGACATTAAATGTGCACTGTTTGAGGCCATATATCTCCTGAAGTACATGTCGGATTGGGTTCAAATCTTGCAGATATCTTGAAAGGGGAGGGCTTTAGAGGAATATTGATCTGATGTGATGATGACGTGATGAGGAGGCAAATCACATGACATAAAAGGTTCATGGTTAAAAGCCTTCTATCTCCTGAAGCACATATTCCATCGAGTTGAAACTGTACAGATAACAAGAAAAGGAAGTGTCGTAGTCAAAAATTTACCTGACGTGATGATCATCAGATGAGGATTTAAAATAAGTAGTACACGCACTCTTAAAAGCATGCCTGATTCGGTTGAAACCTTGGACCAGAATGGTTATGATGAAATAATTACACCATCAGATTTCTACGGTAGATTCGTTGTCCAAATTAACAAAACAAATGCAAAAAGCCCTCTGTTCTGTTGGCACACACACAGATGACCTCTAGTTTTTCTTCTTCTTTCACAAAAGCCCGTTTGTTTTGTGCACGTTTTTTCTACACACAACTTTAGTGCTTTTGCAACTTTGGATCTTCATCAAACTTGTACCTATGAAGGACCCTTATGCATAGATGGAACAATGACGTCATGATGACGTCATCAAGTAATTTATTATTGATTTTTCAATATTTATTTCAGCCCTTTGACTATGTACACGTTTTCCAGGCATGATTTTGGTCACTTGGCGATATTTAATCGTCATCAAAGTTACAGCCAGCAAAGACCCCCATGCAGAATAATGCCAAATTTATGACTTCATAAGGATGTCATCGTGTGAATTTTTATTGATTTTTGAATATATAAGTTTTCCCCATAGGTTTTGTACACGTTTTCAACAGCCAGGTTCGGGACTGTTGTCAATCTAACTGATTTCATGTTTGTACACACTCCTACTCTGCTAGGTAAAGACACATTTTTGGATCATTGAAGTGCACGCACGTGCATTTGCAGCCGTAATTTGCCAGTTCTGTGCATGACTCCACATAGCTGCATTCAATGTGATAACATGAGACCCTAAATTCATGTGGAGTTCTTAACATGATTCAGCAACTTTTGATCTGAAATTGAAATCCTAGAATATTGGTTTTCTTGAAATACACATTGTTCACTGAGCTTTCTTCAGAGGCTTTGTTGCCTCAAAGGAACGTAATGCACATAATATGACAAAATCATGGAATTTACAATGTACCTTTGAATTAGGACTATATTTCTCTTTCAAACATGTTGTACGTGTGCCCTAATAAATGTACTCATGCACGGATGTGTACTTGTGCATTGGAAATATTGTTGAAAATACAGAATTCTGTGAAAAGCTGATCGTTTGAATTTATTTACAGATATGACTTGACTACAATGGCAGGCAGCTGGGAGTCTCTGATTACTGTAGCCCTGGCAACCATCTTTATCACACTTGCAGGGTTTCGTGTCCTCCTCATCAAACTGTCTGCTAATCAAGGTGGGTAATATTGAAAGTTTCATTGCAGTTTGCATGTGCGAGTACATGTACATGTATGTTCTTAGTTCTTGTTCAGTGCACATAATGCACACCTAAGCAGTAAGGTAGTAGGTAACCAATAGGCCCTTCCATGTAACCCCAAAACCTTTGTACAAAACAGTGTTGTAGGTCTTGAGACCTGGTCTCAGTCTCGAGACCATCTCGAGTTTTTTTTTGCGGTCTCGGTCTCGCCCTGTCAAAGTCTTGGTCTTGGGAGGGCTGGTCTCAGTCTCGAAAGTGCTGGTCTTGGTCTCGGATGCTGTCTCCCCCTCGAGACCAGTCGAGACCGTAACAAAATGCGCATCTAGCTACCACGCCTGCACGTGGTTGCAAAAGGCAAAATTGCCTATGCTGAAGTCAAATCTTCAACCACTGATATAAATACAACACAGTAATATTCAGAATTTTGCAATAAACAATGAAGTTGATGCTGGAATGAAGACGAGTCAGTGCAGCATGATGCAACCTTGTCCCAAGTTGTTACTTTGTTTTCAATTCAGAGTAGTATATGCTGCTTTACACCATGGAGATGAGGTTGTGAGCAGTGGAATTCGCACTCTTGACTGGTTCCCGTTCCGCAGTCTCCTGCTGAACGTAGGGCCGGGAAGGGAACCAGTCTGTGTGTATGTGCACACTATAAATTGTGTGCACGTGTGAAAGTGCTTTCATTCTGTCTTGTATGTGGTACGTGTTGTTTTAGTAGTTCGTCATAATACATCTTTTTTAAATATTTGTTTTTCAGTATTTTGCTTACAAAAAAATAGTGAAGGGATATTTGTTTTAATGTTCACATCATATCATTTGGGACACTCGGGTTGAAAATGACCAGACCAGGGTAAAAGTAGAGCAGTATCACTGATAAAAGAACTGAGACATTCTTTAACAAATATTTGACCTATTTGTGTGTGTTAGTTTATGCTAATGTCTTCATTTTATTTCTTTTGTACTCAATTGTTCTGCCATATGTTTGTGCTTATTTCCTTTTTGGTAAAAACCAAACAGTGGTCTCGGTCTCAGTGTCGACCTGCAAAAGTCTCCGTCTCAAAGTCTTGGTCTTGAAGGAGTAGGTCTCAGTCTTGGTCTCGGTCTTGGTCTCGGACATCAAGGTCTCAGATACAACACTGGAACAAAACATTACCTTGCAGTTTAGACTTTTTCTCCTGAAAGCTAGCCATGATGTACAGATTACCAATACATATGCATTATTTCCTAGTCCATTACTTCTATTCACTAAATTCTCGATCACCAGCAGTGGGCGCCCTAACTCGCTCAACTCCCGCGAAGGCGGCCACCGTGTTCTTCCTCTCTGTTTTTAGTGCCATTACTATCAGACATGTTACTGGTTTGGCTCCGAAAATTTCGAGTGTTTTTCCTTCGCTACTTGTGTTTTCGGTGTTATTTCTCTATCACCTTGTTTGTTTGTTCATTCTTGTTCTCGTGAATGGTAAGACCGTTTTCCCTTGTATAGATATATTTGCCATTCCTTTTTCAGTCTTGTGCAGGAGGCAGACTGACCTTTATATCGACCTAGTTTTCGTATTTGTGTTTTTCTAGGCTTTCGCCTGGTGGTGCTGTTTGCTTTCCTGTATATATAACCTCTGGCAGATAAATACAACAATATCAATGAGAGATTCTCCTGATAAGTGAAGCCAATCTAGTGTCGCCCTGGTGATCGATGTACGCCACGGATGTAGAATTGTCCAAGCGAACCAGGACATTTTTTCCTTTGACGTATGGTAGGAAGCGTTGCAGAGCGTGGAATAGCGCCTGAAGCTCCAAGACATTGATGTGATTCACCTGGAAGGCAGGGCGCCAGGTTCCCGAGATCTGGTGAGGAGGGAGGGAGGCCCCCAGCAACTATTGCTCATGGCTACTCCCTCGAGGTCACAAGTACCCCTCCGTCCAAGGTGTTATGTTCGACCCCGGTGCCACGCAAGAGAGACAAATGCCTGGCCCTGGAGGCCAAACTTCACTCCCTGCTCCAGAAGCATGCCATCAGTTACGTCCATCCCAACTGCATGACAGATGGTTTTCTGTCAACCTTCTTTCTTACCCCCAAGAAGGGGACTGACAAGTGGCGACCAATAATCAATCTCAAGCCACTCAACAAGTACATCCAGCCCAAGAAATTCAGGATGGAAACCATACTGACAGTAATACGCTCCATCCCAATGCCATCGTGGGCTTTGACAGTCGACTTCCGGGATGCATATCTTCACATTCCTATCCACAAGATGGATCGCAAGTTTCTCCACTTCATGTACAAGAGTCAAGTATATGAATTTTGGGCCCTACCTTTCGGTCTTTGACATCCCTCAGGTTCTTCACCCATAGTGCGAGGACTGTCGCTGCCCATCTACATCAGCTGGACGTGCTGAGCTTCCAGTACCTGGACCACATGCAAATCGTAGGTCGTACCTTACAAGAGAAAATAGCATCAACTCTTCTAACCTACAACATTTCTTCTCGTCTGGGCTTCATCATCAATTGAGAAAAGTCAAGACTGTCTCCATCTCAGTCCCCGACTTACCTCGGATCAGAACTCGATCTCCACAGGGGTATTCTCTAGTAGACCCAACCCTCACAGTTAATGTGAGTGAGGAATTTCCCGTAGCCTGTGGGCAAAGTCACGAAAATCTTGTGACCTGCTGAGAGTATTCTAAGGCTTGCTGCTGCTTGGCACGAAAATCACCCAACATTAATTACCTGCAGTGCAAATCAAGCAACAAGACAACTCGTCGTGGTGCTGTCATCTTGGAAGGTCTGCCATCTGTTCATATTCGCATACAAGGTCATGCACTAGAAATGTAGCGCAGAGTAAAGAAAAACATAAACTTTCGTGGATGGTTGCACCAAGGCGTTCGTCCTGGTTCAAATGATTTGCGTGTTCCTTAGGCCGCATGAGGTTGCTCTTTGCCTTGATTTTGTAATGTACAATGTACATTGTGTGTAGGTAGTACATGTACGTATCCGTGCAGGTACATATTACATGTAGGTCACTGAGCGGCCAGTGCGTGCTGTGCTGCAAGGAATGATGAACGCCTTGACCAAGGCTAGCAGAAACCACAAAAATTGAGGGAAAATACAGTAAATCCTGTTATTGTGCTATTAGTGACCGGAATATTGTTTGAATTACATTTGTAATATACATGTGTATCTTAATGCACTAACTAGTGTCTCCATGCCATTGTACATGTAAATACTATTCATCCATGCACATGTACAGTGTACATGTACCTCAAGGTTTATCCATTAGAAAATGTTTTAACGGCAGCTTACTAAAGTCAGTTGTGACGACATGTATGTGTACATGTTTTTTGGAACTCTTTTTGAAGATGCTTCCAGAAGAACAATTTGTTTTAAAAGGATCTGAAAACGACAAGTTCTTTTGTCAACCTTTACATGTGAAAATTGGCATTATATTTTTTCATTGAAAGTACATCTAACAACAGACACAGGAGTAGAAATTTAATTTATTGTCCTATTCAGGAGACATGTTAATTGCTAACGAATTTAAACACCTTTCACCTGTGTTTTGTGATCTGATTATGAAATTGCCAACCTGAAAACTTCTGGATCAATCAGAGTGCTCATTTTGAAATTATGATGAACATGGAGTGCCAAGAGCACCCTTTATTTGACAGGTAAAACTGAAAAACAAAGAAATACCAAAAAATACTCTCAGCACAAATAACAATGTGGACGCATTTGCATAGGTTGGCAAGAGATTAAACACACAAAAAAAGTTAAAAATACGAAAATATAAATGAAAAGTTGAAAGCTCAAAAAAGTCAAACCAGTACATGAATAAGAAACATCGTAAAAGTAAATGCATAGAATTGTCTCAAAAAGCTCCAAGGGATTTTAAGTATCACAGCAGATAATCTTTGAAAATTACTATACAGAACTGTCCTCTCCAGAAGATGAAGTGTCCTCAAACTGCCTATACATGTAGGTCTGGAATACAGAAATCAGCAACCTAAAATAAGGAAAAAGGCATAGTTCCTAAATACACAGAAAACCTTGCAGCACAACTGCAATTACCAAATTAGGAAAAGTTTATCCCAAATATGGAATCTACCTCGTGAATATTCATAACATTGTGGAAAAAATGGCTAGTGCATGTGCTTAGGCATGCCTCGGGTGCACACAAAAACTAAGTTCCTGACATAATATTCAATAGCCATCAATATTAAAATATAAAATGACCAAATATCCACTGTTTCTTGACCAGAAAACAATACTTAACATTAGAACCATATCCCCTGAAAAATTGGCCTTGCTACTTTGGAAAATTTTAGGGGCAGTTATCAATGTTAATGATGCTGGGCCAGGATATTTTTCATTTTTTTTTCTGTTTTCAAAATTCTTTCAAAAATTCCTATCTTCATTTGCTGGACATTTACAAACACATGAAGGACTGTCTGGTGTCCATTCTGGCCTGACAGACAAAATCTATTGACGCTTGAGTATTTCAGCCAGGTCTGCAGCCTTGTAAAAAGAGCCCAGATTGTGCAGTGTTATATAACTTTATTTTGTTCACGAACCTGGCTCAGTCGTTGCTGACCTCTTTTCAATAGGGGCCAGATTAGCATGCAACGGTACTGTGTGGCTCATCGCTGCGGTGGTGGAGCGCTTTTGTCCCCGGTGGTAATCCGCTTGCTCTAAATGCCCCAAACCCTGGTATACTGTTTCAAAACAAGGCAGGATTATCTCAACTTTCATTAGAGTGAAAAAATATCGGTAATGCCCAGCAGCCTGGTCTTTTGTTTCGAGTATGGTCTTTTGTTACAAGGCCCTGTTCTCTTTGTCCGAGTTCGGAGACCCGGCCACGCATATAAAGCATACGTTTCAGGATCCGGAACCCCTGGCAGGAAGTGGTTAAGGCTCAAAATCAGGGAAAATTTTCATAAGACACAAGAAAATTATTGATGTAATGAGGGACATCATGGCGGCAAAATGTGACTGAAAATCAGGCTACAAATTACTCTTCAATTAACAATCAGTGATCACCAACACAGTTATGTACATGAAATCTTAAACTCCCCAGTGGTCTTCTGGTGTAAGGCGCTCAGAACAGAGTGGTCTAAAAATGATGGAAAGACAGGCACTAAAATGGACTAAAGCTTGGCGTGACTGAACAATTGTGTAGCTCAAGCGAAGAAACCACACGGACCACGAGGGGGGCGCTATACTACATGTACATTCAACCGCAACTCACACTGCCAGGGGCGAACATAACAGTAATACTATAAGTACATGGAGGTATTTAAGCATACCAGATTTCAAGTGAAACCTACGTTGTTATGCCAGTGTGTGCAGCGTGCATAAACATGGGTAGGCATTCACTGTGTTCAGGGGACAAGTTCTTTTTTTAGGGAAATTTGAACCGAGTTGTGGGGATACTTCTGAGTCCCCACAATGTTCTCGGTCCCCACAAAATAGGTGAAATGTCAAGTGTACATGTATATCCCCACAACTGCTGTTCGGGAGTACGTGCACATGTAGCTTTTCCCGTTGTGATATTTTTTTTTAATTATTTTTTATTTCATATAAAGGTACATGCAAGACTTTGACCATTTCATTTCAATATACTTGTGCAATTGTACCACTTGCTTGTGAACTTCTGTATTTACTTTCTGGCTTAGATGGCGGGTTTGACTACCTACCAGTTGCGGTCAACTTGTGTGCTGAGATCATCAAACTGTTGGTTTGCTCAATTCTTTCTCTGAATGTCATCACAAAAGGTATGCAAATAAACAGTGGACTGCATGAGAGCATTATTTGAAATATGGCAGACACAGTTGGGGGGGGGGCACTATTTGGTTGGTGGTAAAATCTTTTGAGTTTTCTCAAAAATTACCCACTTTAAATAAGCCCCTCCTACTGTGTCTGTCATTACTTCAAATAGGCTAACAGAGCTACATGTATGAAGAGAGGAATGGACATTTTTCTATGTAACAGTCATAATATTTTGATGGTAATTAGTATGGCTAGCTGTCAGTTCAGAAGAAAGATACTAATTCACTAAGTTTAAAAGTCGCATGCAGCAACATTTACTAAAATATTAAAAATGAACATGGGTGTATTAACGTACAGTGAATGAAAGTACAGCTCTCTTTAAAAGTAATCGGGAAAATGCACCTTTTGGAGCAAAACCTGACACCAGTGGGTGTTATTACTGTAAACCATAGAGTAATAGAGAGATCTGTAACACAGCTGATGAATTTTGTCATGTTCATAATTGATGTTATCAGTTTTTTCATGATTTGGAGCGTATTGTAAGGTGGAGTATTTACTTTACATTTACATTGCAGATTTTTAGCCAGTGTTGTGGCAGCATTTTGCTCTGTATAAACATCTTAATACTGGTAAGGGAATAAACCTGTGATGCGGCAGTTGTAAACTACTCTGTTTAAAACCATTATCACACTTTCATAGTAATTCATAAATACATTTTGTTTTGGGGGAAAAAAAAGTTCGCCCCCAGCTTGGGTCATCACGCTCTGCACGATGGGTTCGCTCTGGGCATATACAAACTTGCCCTGGCATCGCAGTGTCCCCCGAAACGATGTGACTTGACCCATCAGGCATACATAACCCGGGGTGGATTCATCCAGACCAACAATACTTACTTCAAGCCCTGGTTGCCCTCCTGATTCACCCCCAGTAGTTTCTATCCACCCATGGCACATTTTTCTGACTCAGATAAAATCCAATGCTGGAGATGGTGACTACTGCCAACCCCGAGATCCCAATTTACAGGTTGAAACTTCAATGATGGGATCACCATGACCCTCCCAATCGAACCATTCCTCAGATGTCAATGGGAATGATACCACGGATACGCAGGATCTGTCCCCCCTGGGAAACATAATTCTATTTGGTCCAATGTGAGATGATCTCGTTGAAGGTCTCCCGGAGTCAACTGTACCAGAACCTGATCCTGTTTCTCAACAATCCTTCAAACAACACACGGCCATGAAAGTACCTGCAGGACCCTCTAAGCTCTTTCTGGTCCATCCACTAGACCAATTTTTTGTCAAGCATACTCAGAATACTGCCAACCATGAAAGTTGGCAGCATTTGATAAACCAATGCTTTCTTTCGCTTTCCGCTGAAAGATTTTGATGATTACATGATGGTCTCTTTAGTACCGGACACGGCTAAAGATAAACTGGCTGCACAAGGAAGTGCATCTGGCTCATCCTGTAAACTGTTTGTTGACCCTACCAAAAAACAAGCTGGTGACTGTCCTCCAGAAGCTGACTGGGCCTCTAGATTTAGTATGCGTGTTACGTCCTTCATGCTCCTGCTGTCTGAATATCTTGTCAGGGGCTGCGAGGTTGGCACTGCCATTCCCACTGATATGCTGTTTGCGACCTTTTGCTATCTCAACAACTCTGTCAGCAGTTCATGTGCATCTCAACACTCATGACTTCCTGTCGATAGAGGAATGTTTTACATGCCCTCTTCCTTTCATCTGAAGGAGCCAGAAAGCATCTTGAAGCTCTCCCCTTGATGGGGCCAGACCTCTTCGCTGGCAAATGCCAGGAAATAATGGAGGCCAAAGCAAAAGGCATCAATGCAGGATACATGTAAATCTCTGTAAGGCAGCATCAAAATTCGGTCCAGATCAGACAAAACCTTGCAGATTGAAACCCCTCTAGCCTCCGGCTGGACACCGTGCGAGGTCCTGCTGGGTTAGGCCTTTTGGCCATTGTGCTTCTGCTGTGGTCAATACACGAACGGTGGCAGATACCTCTCACTGACACTATGGCCAACCCTCCTGCCCGAGTGGCCAGTTATACAAGCCAGCGGCCTCTCAGTTCTCTGGGGGTTGGCACCGCTGAATTTTTAGAGCCTTGGCCATCCCCAACTCTCAGACCTGTGGGTGGCCACCTTCAATCTTTCCAAGGGTCCTGGTACTGGACGTTCTCCATCCAGTGGGTGCTCCAAACAATTCAGTTTGGCTATGATCTGGAATTCATTAGCACCTCCTCCCCCCACACCAGACAGACATCCCAATTCTTGGGCATGGCACACCGATGCTCTGTCAATCCCGTAGACCGGAATGTTTGCATATACAATTCCTCTGACATCCCTGATCACAGGAGTGCTTTCAAAAACAAAACATGAGCATTGCAGAGTTCATCTCATCACCCATGTACTGGTTTCACACAAGTGTAGCTGGGAGCGATAACTTGGATTCGCCAGCGAGCTTCAACCACTTCAAACATAGAATGCTCGGCCAGAGGTCAGTTTCCGTAAAACACTTTATTCGATGCGATGAACTGTGGAAGTTAAATATTTTAACAATAATAAATCTTTGGAACAGGTTGAAAAATTATATTTGTGACTAAATCAATAAACTAATAATACTTGAAATATAATCTGAGTGCACAATACAGTACTGCAACATATCCTCCCTGCTAGGTAGATCCTTAAATTAAGTAAATTAGAAAGAGCTGGAGAGCTCAACAAAAAAGTATTTGTACTAGTGTAGGGACGATTAATACCCTGAAATCATGAAAATTCAGAATCCAAAGTTCTCAACAACAGCTAATAAATAACATAACTATAACTCTACATGTAGAACTCTCTACAGTTGACTCTCATTAATACGAGGGCCTTGGGACTTACTAAATTAGCTTATATTATCCGGACCTTGTCTTGTGTGAAAGCTGCCGTCCTGCTTGATGTATTTATCACCAACCAACCGTATGTAAAACGTACATGTGTACAACTACAAGTGTGCATAATTTTTTGTTTAAAGGAACATAGTATCATTTTGTTACATGAATTTGGTTTTAAAAAGTTTGTTTATGAAAGTGAGATACAGTTTAATGAATAAAGACGTGTAACAAAGAATAATTACAAAATGTAAGAACCGAGGAAGCGGAATTTCCACCAGTCATGTCGATTCGGAGCTACACGTCTTTGGCCCCACACACCATGATAAGATCCACATGCACACACGTAACGTAATACATGTACATTAACATTTTAGTTGGTAACCAACATCAAAGCTGTACTTATTGCACATAAAAATGTGAGGAAACCAGCTATTTGTTGGTGTGGACAGCGAATATCGGATTTTACTTTTGAAAGGCGTGCGGGTTTGGTGAAAAATTATTAGCGAGGGATGCACTTTTTTTTCAAAACTTGTGGTTTTTATTTTCTAAAACAGTTTTGGACTGAAAACCACATTTTGCTCATGATTTTCTGAAACTGAGAATTTATAGAAATGTCAAAATCGAAAGTCATGATATTTTGATGTTATGGTGGGGAGTGGGTAATGATTTTTAGATGGAGGTTGGGCAGTTTTTGAGCCGGGTGTTTGGTTACAGAACACAAATCTTATTAGTTTCCTGAGGACGACAGGACGACATCTCCAGTGCCTAAGGGTTCTTGTCAAAATTTACCATCCGTGAACTCCGCCTTCCGGCAACCGATCGTCGGTGAGCCCCGCAAGCTTATTTGCATTATCTAACAATGGGCTTTGTTATGCTAAATTTCCAGGTCCGCTGAGTCAGCGAACTAGTGACTAAGCGAGGTTCACGGGCTAACCGCCACTCTGATCTCTTTATGGCCAGTATGTTGGGTGCTCGTGGCTCATAAAACCACAGGCATTTCTGGGCTGTTCATGCGGGCTTCTCAAACATTCTTTTGACTTCTTTAGCATCCACTCATACTTTGTCGGTAGCCCTCTTTTTTTTCTTGAAGCCCATGTTTCTTTCGCTTTGATGCTGTCCAAAACCACTTTCTTATATTTTATTGAGTTTTAGATTGACATAATTTTTCCCATGCACTTTGAGAGAATGATACGGGTCGGAAAATATGTTTAAAAATTGGGAGGAAAAAAAATTTTATTGTAGAACTTCACTGGCCTTCCAAAGTATAGTGGTGGAAGCTTTCCGCATACATGTACATGTAATGTAGGTATTAAAAATGTTACTTTTTACTGCGATGAATTTTTTTTAACACTGTGCTTTCCAGACATTTCTGACCCATTTAACTATCGTTGAATTCATTTTAAGCGTGGTTTTGTTTCTTGTACAGTAGGTTTTATTATGGTTCCACCATAGGCTTATACAGGTATTTATTTCTTTCGTCATTATTTCCTTTAGCTGTAAATGTCGATTTTTTCTAAAAATAATTGCACTAAAGGTTTTTAAGGTTGCCTGATTTGACTGTAATTCACAGCCTTCATTACCCCATAAGCTGACAAGTGAATATATAAAAGCAAATGTGTCAAGCTTTGCAGTCTGGGTGATACTGTTACTTATACTGGTGATACTTGGTGACCTTGGGTAGGTCACCTGATTTTGCCATAGTCACTGGGATTTGAAGCCACCAACGACTGCGAGCAAAATTTGTTTTTCAACGACGTGGACTTCGCTGGGTGCTCCGATTTCCAATGAGGTCTTGTTCCCGTACAATACTCCTCCTTTACAGATTGTCGTGTACAGATCACAGGGGAGCTGACTACAAAGCAACAGTGCGAAGGAAGAATGCGCTGCGTAGTATTTCACAAGTTTGTGCATGCAAAGCTCAGTGCAGAACAGTGGCTAGCTTTAGCATTAAAAGTGCCCCTGCAGTATCTGTTGAAGTGGTGAGACTGTGTAAACCTTTGCCAAGTTCAACTCCCAAGAGAAGAGTGCTAAAAAACACAGTTGAAAACATGGTCCTAAGTGCCTGAGAAAGTTGAGAGTTGCCACATGAGCAATGGCTGAAAGCCTAGTTCAGAAATATCACTTTTTGGGAGTAATTTTGTTTTATGGGAATAATAATAAAGTAGCTGGTTAACTATTTTCAAGATGTATTTTTGCGTTGGGGAGATGTTAATTATATCTAACGGTTTGCCCGTACCCAAAATAGTTCGCGGTACCCGCTGCTTCATTTGACTCGGACCGGCCAGCCAACCCCGGCAAGCTCGGTGGTCGAGTGGTTAAGACATCTGCACTAGTAAGCAGGAGGTCGTGGGTTTGAGTCCCACCCGAGTAAGCTTGTGAGGTTTTTTCGCAAGCTCTCGGACAAGCACTGAGCATACAGTGCTTATTAATATACGTTGGGTATGGGCAAACTGTTATATATAATTAGCTGGTTAACCCACAATAAACCAGAAGAAACTGAAAGATTAGGGACTGGAAAATAATTAAATGTGCATTTCAGATACCTGATGTTGGTATGCATTACAGGCCCTAAACATATTGCTGACAAAAATACCTTGGCAATACTGTTGCCAGGCAACCTCTGAAACGCTGCCCATTTGAGCGGCCATTTGATCACACTTGGCATACGTTCCTGACGACAGTCACCTAATAATAAAAATGAACCCCTCCAGCCCGGTCCCTTGGATAAGTTTCATTGGTCTATGGAAACTCGGCAAGCCGCCGGCGCCCAGTTCCCACTGTCCTGTCTTGGCAATGAGCCATGGCCTAGCTGTTGATACATGTAACTATGCTGCCGATCATAATACAGTAAATCCCAAAAAGGCCAAACAAAATTATCACACTACCAAAACAAACATAACAGGAGTTTCAGTTAAGTGAAATTTCTGATAGCGTTGAAAATTTTAAATTTGCGTCAGGTATAGGGCAAACTGGCTTTGCAAAATGAACGTGTATGGCCTTTATGGGTTGCATTTTTAATACGGTACCCATGCCACCTGTCTCATCCCTAGAGTTGTCCTACCCTTAGGGACAGACCATTGGTAGCTTAGACATGAATATATACACACCTGTTGCTGGAAGTTTGTTTTACCTGTACAATATTTACATTTATTTATAAAAGAACACAAAATAAGGATAATTTCTTACATTAACATTGTTATTGATTACAATCTAAATGAGGTGATGAGTGCCTCAATGTCCCGCCACCATGTTGCTTCTGTTTCTTCCGTTGTAGTCGGCTTCTGTGGCCTGTGGCTGACTCAGCAAGTTTCTGCGTCCTGCTGCCGCGGTCCAACCCCTCTGTCACCACCAGTCAACCGACTCCCTCTTCCTCTTAATGTAAAACCCTGAAAATTACCACCATATTCCCATGTTTCTGGTTTTTCTGGCCAAGTTACATTTAACGCAAAATATTCATTAATGAATTTGAAGAGTTCTGAAGTGTGTCAACTTTCAAGATAACTGTTTCAGTGCTGCAACAACCTCAACTTAAATCAATAAGGATTTTATGCAATATCTCGGCAAATCTCATTTTCACTGGCTCAAGATCTGGTTTTGCAAGGAATAAATGTATAAAATAAATATCCAATATATCATATTTATACATGGCTAATTTACAGGAACTGGGCATTTCCTGGCTTTCCGTTTCTCAGAACAGTCTAAATGTACATGTAGTTTATGCTACTTCCATAATTAGAAGTCACTCATCTCCAGACTAACTCGACTCATGACTACAAGTCATCGATGCTGGCCACTGCCCTCTCCTCCGAATCCAGCAATGAACTGATCACATCAACCCATATCTTTTCTTTTAAACCCGAAGGAAAAATTTCAGCACTGCCACGCCTTATTCCAAAGAACTCAAAATATTTTGTGTACTATACCCGTCATAAATATTCATTATTCAAATTAATGCATAAGTGGCCATATCTACCAATAACAACTCAACTTAGCCCATCATTCTGGTAAGGTTGACTGACTTCAGGAATGTTTGGGTGTGGCGGCTCAGGAAAATAAAATCTTGTTTCACCACTAAATACCACACACAAAATCAGTCTCTGAAGGTTTTAATAGATAACAGACAACAGAAATAAACAATTTTCAGAAAAAATTTAAAAGCTCCAAATGAGACTTGCCAATAAGTACATAATAAACACCCTACTCAAATATTTCTTTCAGGGATCTTTTCAGCAATATACCACTAAATACAGACACAATCCAGCATTAATCTGGACACGAGTCTCCATGTCTGATTTATTTCCGGTTGGTGAGTTTTAGCCACTCAAATTTTCCTCTTCTCTGCTCTCTCATCACAGTGTTGTTTTTCTTCACTCTTTTCGGGTATATTTCTGGCATTTCTGCAGCAAAATTAAACAAATTTAGCAAAATGTTTTCTTATTTTAAAGCATAGAAATCTACATATACACATGCACACGTAGCTCTTCGAGCAAGGGTTTACACCACCAAATTAGAACGATGATATGGGGATGACTTCTAATTTCGGGGTGAATCTCTGACATTAACATGATGAAATGATAACTTCCCAGAATTCCATCTTTCAATTTCACCATTATCAGATTTTCCTCTTCAGAATCCTCACATTATCAACTCACTGAATGGGAATTCTAAATGGACGAAATTCTGGTACCAGTAGCCACCATCGTGGCTGCACGACTCATCAAAGACAGGCATGCCGTGTATACAGTGCTAACTTCTATGCATACTCTGTATGTACATGTACATGAACGCAGACTCGCACATACAAAGATAGCACCATGCATGCCACTAGGCATCTCCGTGTGCCGTGTGCAACCACACTCGGCGAATCGCCAAAACCTGTCCTTTTCAGTGTGATTTCCTTGGGCCATTTCACATCATAAAACTTTGCAACCCAAGTGAAAATATTGATGAAAGATTTACACCTACCTCGTTCTCTGACAAAGAACGTGCACTTTAGTCTCGAAACACTTTGTTGTACTTTTCAAAATGTAACTTTGCCGTCTGTGAATGGATCGTCATGGAACACTGGTGAAGGAAACCTTCGCATCTATTCGGAAAATGCCACGAAGACAGTTAAACCAATCAGAATGCCCGGATCATTTTCGGAAAATTCTGTCCCGAAAACGAGTTCGTATGAAGAGCCGCGGAGAATGATGCCGGCGTGTCCTGACCTTCCAGACTGTTCGGGAACACAAACGTGAAAGACGCGTAAGTTTTACCATAAAACCAAAACCACTCTGAGAATTTAGCAATGAAATTCTATGAACATACGAAAGAAACACACAGAATGTCGAAATTGCAAAAATATTTTTGATTTTTTGCAGCTCGAGGCTGTTCCCAAATATTTTGTTGGTATATTTTACACCGTACATTGCAAACACTGCATGTGAAATGCGCTTACAAGTCATTTTCATTTATTCTGTGGGGAATTACCTTGATGCAGCTTGTTCGCGGAGTTCGTGTTATTAAAATACGGCATGCAACTCATCATGAATTATTTAGTGAAGCATTATAATGACAACAGAGGGCCGGCCGTGCTAGCCTCATTAACTTGACCACACATGGACGAATACGACCGCGGAGTACGTGGACTGCTCGGCCCTTAGCAACAGACAGCTTTCCGCATAAATCCGAGGTTTTTTTGCAAGAACCCCAAGTCTTGCAACTTTCTTGCCTCTTCTTTCACACTGCCAACCAAGCTACATCAATGGAAAGGACAAGGCATCATGCAGTTGACCTGCAGACAATCCACATAGCAGGGTTCGACAACGTAGTGGCGAATGCACTTTCCTCAGGATGATGGAGCAGCCTCACGTTGACAGCTTTGCTTCTCTGAACAATGCTCAACTCCTGGTATTCTGCACGAGACTTTCTCTCCCTTTGTGCAGGAGCCACAGATGCCCTACAGTCTGAAATTCCTTTCTACCCATCTCATTAATTCCACGAGTTCTCACCAAGATAGAGCAAGATCACTGTCAGATACTCCTGAGTACTCGTTTCTGACTGCACCAGCCCTGGTTTCCCTGACTACCAAGACTTCTGGTTCACTATCCATTTGTCTCCCTGCCAGACCGGACATCCTCCGCTATCCAAGGTCAGGGGTCTTTTTCACCCAGCTTCCAGCAATCTCCTAACTTGTAGGGTATCGTCCAACGATCTTTTGTTCGACAGGACATTCTAGTGACGCAACAGCCATTGCCGCATGGGATGTCATCTGCCCAACTGTTGGATCTATGACAGCAGAATTTAGCATTTTGTTATGTTCCTTGACAGTCAGGCTTTGGCTCCAGCTAATGCTCCTCTGAGTGATATAACAGACTTCTTTATGTATTTCTTTTGCTCAAAGTTGCAAGTATCTACAACTCTATCTACCAGTCAGCCCTAGCTGCCATACATGGCACTTGATCACCTTTTGCATGGTACATGTATGTTCATCCAGTGTCCCTTCATTGGGAAATTGGTCTGGTAAGACCTAAGCTAGTTTCTCTAGGTGCTTTCTGGTCCTTCCTTTGAGCCCTAAATGATGCCTCTCTCATGTACACCAGTGTCAGGTTGGTCTTTCTCATAACAATTGTTGCCTCCAGAGGAAGCAGTGAACTACAGGCTTTCCCTGTTGCTGAAGGCTTTCTACATTGAGGGCCGCATGGTGTTCCCCTCATTCCTTCGATTGGCTCCCTGACGAAGGACCAGACTTCCTCACTTGATCCTTCCGATATCTTTGCACTCTCAGGTGCCCTGTTCATGTCCTGAAGTGGTACCTGATTAAAATGATAGTGTGAGAGGGACAATAACCATGTCGCTTAGGCACGATGTAAAAAAAAGATTTTTATTGGCTCGCCACGAGCCGCCGCAGCACCCTACAGCGCATTTTTCCAAGTCGCCTGTCCACCCTCCACACACGGCGCAGCGCGGCGCCCAAACCAGTCTGCAGCTCATTAAATATCCCTGTTGTGCATTCGCTATTGTTATGTTAACAAGAAGTATGAATAGAGAAATTCCTCTCTCACACAAGGTGCGGTGCGCCGATGTCCATTGTACATTTTGGCCACAGAGCAAGTTCTGTGGAGTGGGAGAATATCACGGTCTGAGTGCAGTCGTTTTCTGGTCTCCAGATCTGCCTTCAGCTCAAATGGACCTCAAATTCCAGTGCACTGTGGTCAGTACCCTTTGAGCAGGAGATACATGTAATACAACACCATTTCCAAATTGTAAATTTTTAATCTGGACAGAAGTTCATTGATATTCTATCACTCTATTTCAAATAAATTCTCTGCTTGACCGTATGAAATGTATATTCGTGGGAGGTAATGGACCCAGTTGCCTTTTTAAGCGCTACGGCTTTTGATTGGGAATGCCTGTCACAGCATTTCTGTTTATTTATAGACCTAGACCACGTGTGGTTTTTATTTTCCCCACCCCACCGAGTAATGATTCTTGGCATCCAAACCACCAAAATATCCGTAAATAGCATTTATGTATAAAACGATGGTGGTTTAATATTTTCCCTGCCCACCACATACTCCTTATTTTTAATCTGCGCAGTCAATCTGCCAAAAAAAATCATCCTCCCGATCTCAGCATTTCTTTATCCACACCTTGATCACATGTGGTTTTATTTTTCCTCGCCCCACCTCCTTCTCCTTATTTTTATTCTGCACAGTCAATCCACCAAAAATAATCATTCTCAGGATCTCAGCATTTCTTTATCCAAACCTAGATCACAGGTGGATTAATTTTTTTCCCCTCCCCACCGCACCACATACTGTTTATTTTTATTCTGTGTTTTCAATCCACCAAAAATAAACATGTACATGTATTCAGCCTGCAAAATATTCTTGAGTGCTGGGTATAGAATATTCTAAGTCTTGAGAAAGTATTCTGAGTCCAGCGAAATTTAGCTTTGAGTCTTGTGGAGAATATTGATAGACCGATAAAACATAAGTTCTGATGCAGGGAAAAATATCATTAGGCGGGAAGAAATATTCTGAGGACGGAGATTTTTTTGTAGATATTCCTGGATCCGGGATATTATATTCTAAGTCTTTGGGAAAATATTCTGAGTCGGAGAAAAACTATTCCGAGTTCCGAAGTGTGAGAAAACATTATATAAAGGCTACAAAGAAAATCAAACCTGGGAAAAATATTCTAAGGCAGAGGAATTAATTTCAGCGCAGCCAAAACTAATACCCAATGAATGTATTTTGGCCCTAGGGTAATTGAAATGTGTTTGTCTCTTCGCAATCAAAAGTGCCAACTTTACAGTAAAGAAATGTAATTATTGATGTTATTGTGACTGCAGAATTTTGTTTCCGCCAATGACTGACACTGTCTTTAACAGCTGCTGGTAGGGGTAAAGGGCTTTTAACTTTTACAACCAATGATAATTGAGCTTATAGCTTATAGAGCTTATGTATTGATTGGTTTCTAGTTTCTTGTGTATGTCTTGGCGATTGGTATGTTGACAGTTGAGCCTGGAGGAGGGCAGTTGATGACTATTGTTTGATAAGCTAGATGAGCAGTTTACTTGGTACACAGATGCCAAGCGTCTGGCTTCTGTTTATACACACTAACAGAAAAATGTTTGGAGAGTGGGCCTTCTGTTATGATGCCAAAAAGTCTTGTTGTAAGTGGACAGTCATGACAATTCCATGATTTTGTTTCACCTGTTGGACAAACTTCAAAGATTTTTTTTTCAACAGAAAGCGAAAGTCTTTAATAATGAAAATTGCCAGCATCGGGAGTGTGTGTGATTCTGTTGGCACACTGCGGCTGCCTACAAGTACCCGGAATGCAGTCATCCGTGAAAGCATTATGTAAATCTTACCTTTGTTGTAAATGCAGGAACACTAAGTAGGTCGGTGGCGCCGAGGGTCAGGTAACTGGGGCACACTGCGCTGACCCTTGACTATGCGGCGCTGTAGATCACCAATAAAAATCTTTTTGACGTCGTGCCTTATCACTATCACAAGATCACAACATCCAGCAGCGTCATTCACTATTGCCCGCTGGACAGCATCGGCCATTAGATTTGATAATCCAGTCTGGCCATCAAGCTCTGATGAACATAGTCAACACTACATCAGAGTTCATGATGCAAGAGCAGTATCTGTATCTTGGTCTTACTCTCGAGATGTTTCCGTTGCAGACATCTACAAACCTGTGTGTTGGAAGTCTCCTTCTACCTCCTGCAACTTGAGGGATGTCCTGCAGAGTGACACTGCAAATGGCAGGACAATCCTACTGTCCTCAGCGCAGAGGTCAAAGGGACCTGTAGGATGGATGACCAGTCATCATGGAGTTCATTTACTAATTTTTAAATCTATACACTCTGCCTTGTTTATATGTGATTGTGTATTCTCAGCATTACATGTGTTACTGCCAACCCCCCCCCCACCTAGACCAGTGCTACTCTACATATGTAATGACTGCTTGGGTACGTAGAGCGCCGTAGACTCCTCCCTCACATTTAGTGTGGGTTGGATCTACTAAAGTACTAGAGAATACCTATACCTACATGTATGTAATGACTGTTTGGGTACGTAGAGCGCCGTAGACTCCTCCCCCACATTTAGTGTGGGTTGGATCTACTAAAGTACTAGAGAATACCTATACCTACATGTATGTAATGACTGTTTGGGTACGTAGAGCGCCGTAGACTCCTCCCCCACATTTAGTGTGGGTTGGATCTACTAAAGTACTAGAGAATACCTATACCTACATGTATGTAATGACTGTTTGGGTACGTAGAGCGCCGTAGACTCCTCCCTCACATTTAGTGTGGGTTGGATCTACTAAAGTACTAGAGAATACCTATACCTACATGTATGTAATGACTGTTTGGGTACGTAGAGCGCCGTAGACTCCTCCCCCACATTTAGTGTGGGTTGGATCTACTAAAGTACTAGAGAATACCTATCCAAACAGTCCTCTCCCACCCATTCCCCTTCACTCTACATGTAACTCCGACCTTTTGAGTCGCTTTCAAAAAGGATGATCAAGGTTGCGAGACCGTGGTGCATTATCAGGGGGATCCACAGGTAATCAATCTTTTCAGCAATAATAATAGGCACATGGGAAATTTGCATATGTAGTGACTGTTTGGGTAGGTATTCTCTAGAAGACCTGACCCACACTGAATGTGGGGGAGGAATTTACAAGATGAATACTCTACAGATATCTGAATATTGGCAATCGTTAATAATCTGTTAGTGTGTCTGTAAAACGACCTAAACGCGGCATTTTACGTGGAGATATTCAGCCTCCAAAATCAGGATACTTTTTTTGTTGCAATTTTAGGCAGAGTGATGTCTGAACGGATATAAATAATTCAGTTTGAGGCTCAAATAAAGCTGTTGATTGGCTCCCCTGGAAAGTCTCGGGGAAAACAATAAAAACCTAAGCATTGCCGAAGAAAACGATGTGCAAGACTACAACAGACAGGTGATTCAGACGTAGCCTTGGGCAGATGAGACATTATTTTACAAACACAAGGCCTAAGTTGATAGGCCTAGTTTAAAACTGTTAATGGTTTGATTGAACAGTTTTATGACTTCCATCGGTAACAAATCACAATGTGCAAGTCCGAGTGAAGTCACAAGTCATTTTTTGCAAGTCCAAGTCAAGTTGCAAGTCAAAAACTGATAGTTACAAGTCAACTCACGAGTTACAAAAATAGTGACTTGAATCGTACTCGAGTTCAAGTCAAGTGACTTGAGTCTACAACTCTGGCATTTCGCCCAGGAATGTGCAAAAGCCCGGAAGCTGGCAAACAGCGATCAGCCCCCTGTAGGGCTTGTGGGCAGGCTGAGAGGTCAAAAGGGTCCAAAAGATTATACAGAGACAGTAAGAGTGGTGGTGGAAAGAGGTCAAGACAAGAAGATGGACATTGAGTTAAAACTCTGCCTGATCTTAGTTTGGGCCGTCGGTATGGGTTGTTTGTGGATAGAATTGTTCTGGTGGCAAAGAATCTATTCCTAATTGACACTGGGTTCACCAACACTTTGATAAGTAGTATGGTGTACCACCAAATCTCAAAGGAGAAGTGACCAATTCTGGAGACAGGGGTCAAGGTAAAACAAGTTGAAGGTAGTCTATTAGCTGTGCTGGGCATAGCTTGGTTTGAGGTGCAAGTGGGACAGACCATGCACCAAGTGAAGGTAGTGAAATGAAATTCGCTGATATCCTTGTCATGGATTTCCTGGTGTCCACTGATGGAAGTTTAGACTTCCAGGAATAGAGGCTGCATGGTGTGCTACATGTACATGTACCAGGTAATCAAGTGCACTAATGGTGCAGGTGAGCCTTTTGTTGGACGAGTTGGAGTTTCAAAGACTACATTTGTTCCACCGGGTCATGAGGCTGTGGTCCCGGGTAGAATTGCCCGGAAGGGTCCGACTTGCTTGGGCTGGCATACATGTAAGTGGAACCGATTGAAGGTGGAGGTGACTTGGCACAGAAGGGGTTGGTGTTGACCTGATACCTGGTTGAGGCTGAGTACAAAGTTATTTTGTTGAGGGTGTTTAACTTTGGGAGAGAAAATAGAGTGGCGAGTGAGGGGATGACGGTGGGTGTTGTCTCCCGGGTTGAGGCTGGTTTGATTCTAGAGGATTTGGACTTGGCAGTGAATGCAATTTCACGATCTTCCCTTTTATTTGCAACACTTGTAAGACATGTGTACAGCAAATGTTGAGGCTGAGCATCATAGGGAGATCTGGAAGTGTTTGGTCGACTTTCAGGATGTATTTTCCAGGGGTGATCATGACATTGGTCAGACCAATGTGGTGAAGCATCACATCAATATGGGAGATGCCAGGCCAATGAAAGAGCAGCCCAGGCATCAACCCTATTGTAATCAGAAGGAAATTCAGAGGCAAGTCAGTGAGCTTGATCAGAGGGGAGTAATTGAACCCTGTGACAGTCCATGGGCAGTAAATGTTGACGTGGTTACCAAGTGCTTCTGTATTGACTACAGAAAGCTCAAAGCAGTCACCATCAAGGACAATATCCGGGTATCAGTGAAAGTATTGATGCAATGAACGGGGCAAAGGGGGGTTTGTATGCTTGACTTAGCATCGGGTACAAGCAAGTCACTCTGAATGAGGACGCAAGCCAAAAGTTGGCATTTTAAGTTGTATGATTTGTTTAGTCTGTTTACAACTGTACAATCCAGACTGAGATTTTTACGATTTCCAACTCAAAGGTATAAAGTGTACAATTGTGTATAAACTCTATGCAAACTAGCACGGAGCTGGCCTCGTAATGCACATGTCAGAAATGTGTCAAAGGCATCCTGTAGTTTGTGCATACAAGCTGCATGAGGAGCAGTAGAAACCAGCGTGGTTGAATCAGCCGTTTGCCCCAATATATGCCATGATGAACAGGGACTAATAGGCACGATTGCACCTAAATGCAATGTGATTGCATATATCCATGCATTGTACATGTACCAACGTACACACGTGTGTCGAACAGTGTGATTGTACTGAAGTTTACTGGAGTGGAGGACTATCAGGGGTTTGATTCTTGGATATTTTGTGAGCAACCAGACTTGTTTTGCACAGTGACAACAAATGAGCAGAAGTTCAGGGATGAATACACCACAAAAATGGACCTTTGTTGCAGTATACAAAGTCTTGTCGTGGAGAAGCTTGTACGTGTTTTGCAATGCATGAAACTTGTGACATGATATTGCTCACCGAGAAGAACATTAGTTGGGCCAAGAGAAATAGCTTTACTTCTGATTAAATAGGATCGGTAGGTAAGGATTTTGTGAAATTTGTTTGTATTGATTAAATGGGACGAAAGTTGCCAAAAGTTGCCACAAAAGTGATTAAAATAAAAAAATCAACAATTAATTACAACTCATACTTGCACTATGTTAGTCAGGTAAATACAAGTGTTTTGACATGAGAAGAAGTGGTTGATAGGTGTTTGTTTTGAAAGAAAAGACAACCTGATTTTTTTTACTTGTTCTAATTTGCAGATGAAAATTTTCAGGGTCGTACCGAAAAATAACGGTTGGTCAGGAAACAGGAACTGGAAGTGAGATAAGATACACCTTTTCATTTTCAAAAGTTGGCATCTCTGGTTGTACAGGTGGAAGTGCACGCCCTTCAGGCTATGTAATGCCTCATTAACATTTGAGAGGCTCTTGGAAAAGGTCATGGCCGGCTTGCAATGGGAGATTTTGTTGATCTATTCGGATGTAATTATTTTCTTTGGTCAGACGGTGATGTAGACCATTGCGCGTCTTTGGATGGCACTGGACCAGTTGAGGAAAGCTGGGTTGAATCTGAAGGCCACCAAGTGCCACTTGTTCCAGAAATCTGTAACTTATCTGGGGCATGTTGTGTCATCAAAGGGCATAGCCACAGATCCGCTGAAGGTGAAAGCTGTGGCAAGTTGGCCTGTCCCAAAATGCGTGTGAGATGTGACAAGCTTCTTGGGCCTTGCATCGTACTACTGAAAATTCATTTGGGGGTTCGCAGAAATTGCAAGTCCACTGTATGCTTTGACTGAGAAGTCAAGGGGGTTTGTGTGGACAGCCTTATTCGGTTGTATTCGAGAAAACGAAGGGCAGGCTACTAGCAGCCCCAATTCTGCCATACCCTATGCCTGAGGGTGACTCTATCTTGGACACTGATGTCAGTGGTGACGGTATTGATGCATTGCTGTCCCAAGTCCAAGATGGTGAGGAAAGAGTCTTGGCTTTATATGCGAGCCAAAAGCTCAGCAAGCCAGAGAAAAAGTATTCTGTAACTCGTAAAGAGTTGTTGGCCGTCATATTCTACTTGACGTAGTTCAAGCAGTATATTGGTATGGTTGAACAGTGACTGTCAGGACTGACCATGCCGCATTGTGGTGGTTACTTAATTTTAAGAAACTGAAAGGTCAATGGGCTAGATGGCTTGAAACAATCTCTCAGTATGACTTTGTCAGAATGACCACAGGAAGTCAAACGACCCCAAAAAGAAAAATATTTTCTTTTAATAAGAAGGGTGAGAGCCTATTCAGTTCACGTGCTTGATTGAGGAAGAAGAAATCAAAGGCTCAATATGGTCTGACTTGTACTCTATGTTTTAATACAACAAGACAACTCCTTTTATACTTTGTGGCAGCACAAAATTCATGTTGGAAAACAAACATGTCGGGTTTTATACTAATCTCTGTTGTCTGACTTTACTTATTAAACTTAAATGCACAGTAAATGAAAACAAACACAATTTTATCTAGTGCTGCGGGCGAACCACGGAACCGAGACAAAAATCATCAAACAAGGCACTTTCGAATTGAGCAAATCTGTTCGGTTTGGATGTACGGCTTTAATATGGCATTTCATTTATGGCACGCGGGAAAACATACAAAAATACAAGAAAACTTAATAAAAAACAAACATAACGAAAAATGGATAACGAGTTGTACAGCGTGCTCCACACCTGTGTGAACATACTAAAACTTACAATGGCCCGCATCATGAGATGGTTGTAAAAAGCATGTGGTGAGAATCACTCAGAAATCAACCAAGAACACGCAACGTACGGCATTTTCCCTGTATAACATTTCTAAATTCTCACTACATCCAATCATGCTCATGTATATTCAGATCTATTATTATATTTGCCGATCTCCGATAGTCACTTCCCTTACGTTCCATATTAGAGTAATGGTGTGCCGTATTAGGCCAATGGCCTCATAAATGGCTGTGCAAAACAAATTTTGATTGGATTCTGATCACAATCGGACTCGTGCTCGATCCAAGGCATCCCTGGATGAAAATTTTGCTTCAGCAGAGCACCCAAAGAGATTTAGTTCGTGCGGTGGCCTAACTAGCTTTACATTTGACCATGAAGGGTTTGATCGTAGTGGGAGTGCATTTTAATGGAATTTTGCCAGATTTTAAATTATAAAATGCTCTTATCCCTCCAAAAGTGGCTGATGGAAAATCACCCCTTTGGTCACATGCACGCCGTCCTTGGAAAGGTTTCTCCTCAGATATGCAACGAAAGCCATTTTCGTAGTTGAATCTATTTTGCAAAAATAACCAAAACAAAATTCACTTGAAATTTGATTTTAATATTGTATTTTGTACCTAAGGACGAATGTCCCAATTGAGCATGCTGTTTTTTCTATTTGCACATATCTTACGATCGTTTTGTTGAGTCAAGCGTGGTCCGAACACAACCGCTTCTGGTTGGCAAAACACGGTCAGAAACTGTCACAATTTCAGCAGTAACTTTATATGGAATGTACTCGTAAACAAACTCTGAGGAAACAGTTTAAAAATATATATTCAAATCAAAGTTGCTCGTGGATGGGGAGAGATAGCAGATTCATAATTTTATACACAGAAATACTATACAGTGGAACGCCGCTATGCCAAACGCCAGTATACCGAACATTCAGCTGTACCGAACATCGTCCTTGGCTCCCAATAATTTGTGCACAGAACCTACCGAACACTATTCAGTTGCCGTTTGTAATTTCCGAACATCAACATGATAAACCAGTCGGTGTTTTTGTATGTTGGAAAGTGACAAGTGGCCATTATTTCCCCAAGGATTAAAAGAGAAAGCCGCTAGTTGTCAACGGTACTGAATAGACACTGGTTTTGTGACTTTACATGATCGGGTGTGAAAGAAAACCACACATACGCGCACGGTGGCATTGCACTAACATTAGTCTAAAGAGGGTGCCGCTGAGACACAAATAAACCAAGATTCGCCACAGCATGCATCAGAGATCGATCCTTAGTGGCAGTTTCACAACTTTTACGATAAACTTGATATTAATTTTTTGACTCAAGTTTAAATAAAAAACAAAAAGAATTAACATATACATTTCTGAAGACCTCAAACTTGACTGCAACGGCAAAACATCACGAAAACTACGGGAACTAAGGTATCACAAGAGGGTGCACTTCGGTTAGACAAGAGAGGGCGCCATTCAACATGGCAACGAAACGTTCTGCAGTTAAATTTGCTATACTGAACAACCGCTGTACCGAACATTTAGCGTGGACCCCATCTTGTTCGTTATAGCGTCGTGCTACTGTATAGGCCAATGCGGCACGTTCGTAGCGTGCCTTTCGATGTCTCAGTGTGCTTTGTACATGTACATGTGTGTACATGTCTGAACCCCAACCAATCCGAAGTTCGGCCAAAAATTTCCGAGCCGTGTCTGAACCGAACCGAACCGAACCGAACCTTGAAACATACTTGCGGCACTATTTGATGCGGAGTTTGACTTTTTTATTATCTTCAAAGAATTGTGGTACACGTGACTGAAGTTCAAAATAAATTCGTATTGTGTCTATGTGGATATTTCCTTTCAGAGATCGATAGATCAGGCTGTAAAATGAGGCAACCGTGTTTGGCATTTCCTGTCACTCCCATATAAACATATTTATTTTCCAGTCTAAAAAACCTTAAAGAGGAACAATGATTTTGTGGTGACGTCTTTTTGTCAAGAAATACCCACTCAAAACGTTTCTGAAGCTAGAAAAATGTCTGTAGCCTAGAATGCAGTTGATTTTGCATCTCCATCACAATTTGGTAACCTCTATTCCCTACGGCCAGCCCAGGAAGGCTGACCGGGGCCACTGAAGTTCTCCTTGAATAGGGTCTATTGTTGACAAATATGGCTGTGTAAGCCACTAACTCCATTGTTGTCAGGGTTGCTCGTGAAGCTAGATAGTCCAGGGCAGATGGTTCTTTTCAAACTGTTGAACTGTCCCACACCAAAAAACGAACGGAATGAAGGGGGATGAACACCAACCGTTGAATTGTTTCTAAACCGTCTGTATTTTGACCTTACGCCTTTAGGATACAAATGGCCACATCGAACATAGTACAATGTAACAGGGCTCACTATTCTTTTCTTATAATGAATACTTCAGCTTCTCTTTACATGTGGACAGACTTTCCTACGCAACCACCTCCCGTGGTGGACGAGCACCCAAGGCTCGTCCACAGTGACTAAGATTACAGTGACCGTGACAACGGATGTGTTGCTATCCAGATGGGGCCTCTCTCCTCCACTACATGCCTCCGGGGTCTGGGACACGGCCTCTCGAGACAAGCACATCAGCAGGTTAGAGCTCCAAGCGGTGTTCAATGCTCTTCACCACTTCTGACAAGACCAAGTAGGTCATTTCGTTCGAGTCCAGAGTGACAACGCCACGGCAGTGACATACATCAACCGCCATGGCGGCACTCCTCAACACTGCGCCCTTGCTTGGCAACTCTTCATTTAGAAGAACAATCAAGGGATCAACCTCCAAGCTGTCCACATAATGGGAACCAGCAACAGCATAGGAGACACACTGTCTCGGGGTGCCGTCTGACTAACAGGGTGGATTCTTCACCCGCACGTCAGCCAGTGGAGATTGAGCGTCCCCACTTCAACCTCATTGCTTCTACTGACATAACCCATCTCCCGAAGTTCTGCTCCAGGTTCGCTCTACCACAGGCATGAACGATAGGCGACAGGCCCCACAGTTCGAATGGGTTGGGCCTTCTGATGTATGCCTTTCCTTCAATATCCTGCATCTCCTGTCTAAGGTAGAATGAGAGCCTTGTTCACTTGGGCTTCAGCGATGAATCGACTGTCTCTGACAGCGCTGCCATTCACCATCTCCTTTGAGGAATGTTTGACAAGTGTCCCCTCGTCAAACGCCTTATCTTATCCTGGGACTTCGGAAGTGTCCTACGCATTCTTGCTGGTCCCCCATTCGAACTGCCGTCTGATGCATCTGACCTCCATCTCAGCATCAAACTGACGTTCATCCTTGCGGTTCTTACTTCGAGACAAGGTAGCGAGCTATATGTCCTATCGATTGCCAATGGTCACATCTGCTGGGAGCCATGGGGTTTGCCTTATCCCAACCATCGGGTTTCTGACAAAAAACCAGATGCCTACCTTCCAGCCTCCCAACATATTTGTTCCCAACAACTCTGGCAAAAGATGGTGTCCAGTACGGACTCTCAAGTGGTATCTTGCCAGGACCGAGCCTCACCAAGAATCTAATTTCCAGCTCTTCATTACCTTGGCGAAACGCTTTCATCTGGTGTTTAAGGATGCTATTGCCCGATAGACGGTCTTGGCCATTATCTTCGTTAGCCCAGACTGGCCAGCACAACATGGTGAGATGACCCAATCTCACATTGGGGCTGGTGGCATGCCGGGCCCCCTCTGCATAGTAGTCATACTTCAGAGGAGCTCCTCTTGCTGAAATCCATCTGGCAGGTTGCTGGAAATCTCCCTCCACCTTCACCAAGTGTTAGCTGAAAAAAATGTTCTGTAGAGCAAAACAGCTCATGGCAGAGCGACCTTGCACTCGGGCGGTCCAGCACTCTTCCGGGCCGGACAGTTAATACTTCATCATAGAAGTTTCTTTCTTCTGGTGAGTGTTCGCTTGAGCGACGCCCGTCTATGTTCTTTTAGTAACTACACTTCCATCGCCAATCCACCTCCGGAGTATGGTGCCACTCTGCATATGTAGGCTGGAAAGCGTAAGTATCACAAGGAGACCCAACCCACACTTGTGTGAGGGAGAATTTTGGCACATGCTGTACTTGTTCCCTAGTGACTCAATATCATTGTCGATACCTGGCTAATACACATAACTCTTAGCAATAGACTTCATACTTTAAAGTTCAATCATGAAAGACTCTGGTATTCAGGGACTCTGGTATTACCTGGTACCACTCTATGATCCCCCTCTATGCATCCCTGCTCACATGATAATTCATGACATCTATTATGGAAAGCTGGCTTCAATTCTCTGCTCAATGCATCATCAATCTTACACCAACTATTCAATGTCTGCTCATACACACTCTTAAGCAAAATGTCCTTTTGAGTCTCTGCTGCAATTTCTGTCACAGTCACTGAAAAGTCTTCATCAATGACTTGGAGTTTGTTGACTGGGTTCTCACTCTCCACATCAGAGTTCTCATGTCAACTGGCAACTGGAATAATGCATCTGCAACCACATTGCTCTTGGAGGTTCTGTACTCAACCTTGTAGTGGTACTGGGACAGCAGGATTGCCCAGCGTTGCAGTCTAGATGTCACCATAGAAGGTACTGCTGACTTGGGACCAAGTATTGCTAATACTGGCTTTTGATCAGTCACTAGTGTGAATGGTCTGCCCAGAAGAAACTGATGGAATTTCTTATTCCAAACACAATTGCTGAGTGCTTCCTTCTCAATCAATGCATAGTGGTGTTCACTTGGTGATAGGGTACAGGATGCAAAAGCCATGGGCTTTTCTTGTCTGTCATCCATGACATGGCAGATCACAGCACCCAGACCATAGCTTGAAGCATCACAAGCAGTTTCAGCTTTCATGTTGTGTCATAGTGAACGAGGACTGTGTTGCATGTCAACTTTTCTTTGCAGAGGTCATATGCAAACTTTTGTTCTTTCTCCTATTTCCATTTCACTTTTTTTTTCTGCAGCAGATAATGAAGTGTCTTCAACACTCTTGTAAAATCTGGAAGGAATTGGGCATAAAAGTGCACCATGCCAAGGATTGATCGAAGCTTTGACACATTGTTGGGAGGTGCATTTGCATTTGGCTTCGATTTTCCCCCACAGGATGAAGTCTATCTGCATTTACCTTGAGTTCAAGTTAACCACCTGACTGTGCAAAGTTACATTTGCTTTGTCGCAGCTTGATGTTCTGGCTGTCCATGCAGTCATGAGAGCATGATTTTTTCAATGCCAATTTACACAAAGGAATTTTGGTGGTTTTTGTGGAAAGGGACTGAGAAAAACATGCTGACTTATACGAAATGATGACTTATAAATGCCGACTTAGAAAATGAAATTTTCAATGGAAATGCATTACAGACGATCAGGACTTTTGTCAAAAGGCTGACTTAGACGATATAGCGAGTTAGGCAATGCCGGCTTCGTCGAAGGTTAGTGTATATTAAAAGCACTGGGAATCCAAGGGGAATTAATTTCATTGTGCACATAGGAGTTGGATAAGGTGACATTAGTCAGTGCGTTGCTGATTGTGAGACGCAGTACGATATTAGTTGTGCATTGCTAATAGCCTCTCCTCAAGACCACACAAAGTAATACAGGTTGTAATAAAAATTTCTCAATACAATTCATCCCTAATCACTTAATCAATATTTCTTTGTTGATTGTCCGAATAAATCACATTGTTGTTTGAGGTTACCATCAATCTAATTGTCAGATGTCCTTGTTGTGTGTTGTCTGATTGGCAGAAAGCATTACAGTCATCTTAACCAGTGGCATATTTCCACCAAAACGGATCTGCTCCATTAGCCTTTAGGTCGCTCCATGGTCACTCTGAGTGATCCCTGGACCAAGGTGGAACCTGAGTTGAGATCCCAACAGGTTTCAGACTTGACCCCTCAAACTTAGGTTAGGCTTGGGGAAACACCCACCACAATACAAACTGGCCAAAATTATTGGGTCAGACAACATTACATGTAGTAAGTAATAAAGAGGATTTTTCATTATCTTATGAGCTACACTGTTTGTAACTGAAATTACAAATTACTAATTGCGAGTCTGTGGGAACAGTTTGTGTTCATGCACAGCTAACCATAATTTTTTGGACGTGCATAAACACAGTATATGTTGGTGTAATTCCTTTGATTACTGTCATTTAAGTCTTTATTTTACAGAGAGACTAAAGAGTTGTTCAGTGTTTGCATTCTCCATCTATGATGTCTTGAGATTGTTCAAGTGGAGTGTTCCTGGTCTGTTGTACTTTCTAGACAACCTTATTGCCTTCTATGTGGTTGCATCATTTGAACCGGTAATTATATGTTCCATGCAACTGTCTACTTGATCAGTACATTATACATGCATGTGTACACAGCATAATTTGGTTTGCTTTGATATGGTCTGGCCATAGAGTAGACTTTTAACACTTGTTGTGTACATGTATGTCTTTCTGACATGCATGTTGAACACATCAGTGGTTATCAGTAAACGATATTTTGTATAATGAATAAATTTCATCAAATGTGCAGGTAAACCTGTACAGAAAAGTTTCATTGGCATCTTTAGGAGACCTTAAAATTCATAAAATGAGATCTTCTTGCTTGATGTTGACCTCTCTGTTCTCTGTTAATATAAAGAGCTCATCAGGTTAATTTGGGGTTGGGGAAAGTATTTTGAATCAAACTTGTGTAAAATAGATGTTTCAGTATAGATTTGACTAAAAAATCTGTTAAATTGATGTAGCAAATTTTTGTATGATACATGTATATCTTCTAGAGCACTTCACTTGTGTATACATACGGCTATATCTTCTTAAGCTATGGAACAATGACATGAACTAATAATGCTTTTATTTTCTTACATGTATTTCAGGCAATAGTTGTGTTGCTGAACAACTTTGTTATCATATCTACGGCTCTTCTGTTCAGACTTGTATTGAAGTAAGTATACTAGTATTGATCGTTGCCATCATCGTGATGCATCTTCACAAAAATTCAGTGGAATTTTTGGTGCATTAAGATGAGTTTTTATATATCAGCCGGCAAGATTCATACCTCACTCACAAATCCTGGAGATGTCTTAAAGACTGATGACATTGTTTTTGTAAGCAGGCTGTTATTTATCCCTCTCTGCAGGTATCTGTGAGTCAAGCACATACATGCACATGCATGTTCATGACTTAGCTTAGCTTGGAACTTTATACTTTAGCTTCACGTTAGACTCCATTCCAATTTTACAGTTTCTGCCAAAAGTGAAAGGGTCATTCTACTAAAAATTAACCGGATGTTGCCTGGTTAGCAACTTGGGTTGGAATGAAATCTTCCTCAAAAATGCACATGATACCATTATCTGAACACGTACAGCGAGTTTCCAACTTCAAGTCATTTTTTTGTTGAAAAATGCAGCCTGTCTTCCTTTTATCTTTTATCAGAGGCACTGGTGAGCTTTTTGTTTCTTTTTTGTTATTAGCTTTCTCTTTCTTTTGGTTATTTCTCTTCGTCCCTTTTTTCTCCCCTAAATATCATGGACTTTATAAACACCAAAAAGACCGGCACCAAAACCAAAATTAAACCAAGATTTGGTATCAACAAAAATTAGAACAGTGCGGACATCATTTTCATAATTGATTTCGTTATATAGGCCTTTTTCAGAATAAACTTGAGTTAGGCACTAAAATTTGTTGGGCTCATATTCAGTGTCCAAAAAACCTAAGATTATTCTTTTAAATTTGTCGTCCAAATCTTAGTGGGACAGCTTACAGATGTTTTGAAATTTAAGTGATATGGCACGAAATCACTCTTGGCCTTTGAGGACCTAATTGTGGTAATTATGGTACGATGTACAAGTCTGCAAATATCTGTTGGTACCAGATAACCTTTTATAACAGGGCATTCAAATTGTTCACTGCATAGTGTATTCAACAAATTGAGTTAAACCTTTCCAACTTCTTTAAAACTCAAGTTGATATGTAGGTCCCCTAGATGTATTAATTGCCAAACTGACTAGGTGATGAGTGAAATGTTAACTTGTAAGAACTCTCGTTCTGTAATATGTGTCTCTTGCTGCATGTGGTGCAACAGTATGCATTGTCCAGTCAGTGTACAACATACGTCTTGATCATGACCACGACAAATAATCATGCATGAAGTGTGAGCATTGCATGAATACAAGCTAATAATGTTGAAGCAGCGTTCCATACAGAACACACAGATATCTGCACATTAGTATGCCGAGCTCAAACCTGCCTGAAAATGTTGCCAAACTACTTACCATGCACTCAATTCCCATTGCATGTGTTCTTCAAAAAGAGCTCTGTATGTGATAAATTTGGTTGCGAGTTGCCATTTTTACAGGTATCGGTAACTCAGTCTATTTTTCAATATATTAGCTTCTGGGAGACATGGTAAACTGTGTACTTTGTAATGTATGCATTTTTGTTGCTCCTGTAATTGTTGTTAGCTTTATTTTTTTTTTTTTCGTAAGTTTGTTTTTCTTGTTCTTGTTGTGGTTGTGGTTGCTGATGTTTTTGTTTTTGTTGTTGCGTTGTCTTCTAGTAAATGTGTGTGCTGTTTGTAGTCAGGATACATGTAGGTGCTCACTTATATGAGACGGGGATTAATTACTACCCTGTGTTTTTTTTTTTTTAGGGTTGTTGGGGGGTTGTTTGTTTGTTGGGTTGTTTGTATGTTTGTTCGGTGGGTTTGTTTTTCTTGGTGATATAATATGTTGTGTTTGTTCATTTCCCGTTTTTCTGTTTGCTGTCCGTTTTGTTTTTTGGTCTTTTTATAGCACCAGGAGAGCAACTCGATAGTAATTAAGTTTGCTTTTTTTGCAATCCTGCAGGGGTGTTACATGTGTTTTGTGTTTGTGTGGATGTGGTGTTGTTGCTTGTGCTGTTGTTTCTAAGTTTGTCTGTATTTTTTTGTGTTTTTTGTTTTGTTTTGTTTTTTTGTTTTTGGGTTGTTTGTTTGTTTTTGGTGTAGATTCTTAACTAAATATGTATTTTTGAGCGTATATTTTGTATCTCTTAAATTTGTAAATTGTGTAAACTTTCTGTGTTTAATCCTGCAAAACAAATAAATGAAATGAAAAAAATGAAATGAAAACATCTGCAGTGGGCATACTGGGTGTTGCCATAAGTCTTGTTTCTTGAATGTTAAAATCTCCTTACAGTTTTGGATGCATTTGATAAAAGGTTCACGCATGTCAACCACTTACTGATGGTATTATTCCATAAAGAACCACTCCCAGCTATGATATTACTATCACCTCAAAGTAATTAGTCTTCTGCTTTCAATGTACCCCAAACAGTCACTAAATATGCAAATTCCTTTGCGTCTGATTCAATATGCTAAAACTTCTGATCAAATGTAGTGTGCCTTCTAGTCCCATGATGCGTCGTGGAATGGCCACCATGTTCGTCTTTCTTTTCCTTAGCCTGATTCTAAACGGACGTGCCTTTTTGACATCTTCGAGTTTATCAAGTTTTCCGTTTCACTACACAGCTTTGTGACATTCTGATCAAACCGTAACGTATTGTAATAAACATGCAGTCTATATTTCTGAGTTGCTGTGTATATTTTCTTGTTTTGGTGGTATATTTTCTCTTCTTGTGTGTGTGCATTTTATGGATCGTTGACTCTACGCTATTACTACCAAGCAATACATAGGGTCAGGGCGACCCTGGGATTGTTGGGGGTTCCACGAGGCAGTGCAGGCAATCTAATACCACGGTCCCCCTCTTTCCTTGGTATATTTATAGGGTCAGTAGGGTGACCCAGGGTTTGATGGGGTTCGCGAAGAAGTGCGAGTGTTCCAAATTCCGCGACCCCACATACCCCTATAGACCGACAGGAGTCGGCCTGCGGAGGATCAAGTGGCATCTTGCTAAACTTGTGATCCTGCGGCTAATCCCTGCTGGTGATACCATCTTTGGTTCAGTTCAGGGTTAGCCCATGCCACGCTTCAAGGGCCTGAACTGCAGTGCGTGCGATCTCCGTATGCTCAGTTCCCCAATGTAACACCGAAGCATCGCAGTCAATGATAGTGCAGAGTGGCGCTACACTTGGAGTTGAAATTTCCCCCGCTTGCTGGGTCTGGGCGCAACACTTCTGTGTCCCAGTTGCTAAGCATTCTGAATGGATGACGGGGGCCGACAACAAGCTGTCATGGGCAACACCCGACATCAGCATGGGTCACAAGTCTATGCGCCGGAGTGGCCCCATGCCGCCAACGCTAGCTACACCGGCCGCATCACGCCTGGTGCCATTGTCTTCAGACATCCTTTCAACTGGGGCACCCGGCCGTTACAAAGATGCTGACGCTCCACAGGACAGCCCAACACTTCTCCGGCGGCGACAGTCCCAGATCCAGACCCTTTGCCGGCGCAACATGATCCAGATCCACATCCGCATCCGGATCCACATTCGCATCTGGATCCGCATTGTCATCTGAAGCTGCATTCTTCGGCGATCCAATCTTCATATGAGGGTTTCGTCCCTTCGACTTCTCCAGGTTCCGGTGCAGACTACAGCTCACATCCTGCTCTCACCCCTGGCCACCCAGCAAGACATGATGACGTTCCTCCTTCCTCGGATCAACTCTGGATGGAGCGGGATACGTCCTCTGAACATGAGGATGTCTCCTCTGCAGCCAACCTTAAAACCCTCCAGAGGCACGGCTCTGTCTTCTTCAGAAGGATATGATGCAGATATTAGTTAGGTCTGCCTTCCAATCAATCTACGGCTGAGGCCTCTTTACATGCTTCCTTCAAGCGCCACTCTGCTAGGTTAGAGGCATCAATGCCAATTTTTCTCAAACTTCCACTTGACCACTTATGCGTCGAGATGTTTAAAGTTCTCGCCGATGCCAAACAATGGCATCCATACCCGCCCAGGGCCTCGACTTATTTCTAGTTTGCTATGGAGGACTTTACTAACTTCCTCTCTGTCCCTGAGATTCCAATTGAGGCTAAAGATTAACTTTCCTCTGACGCTCACAAGCATACAGGAAAGTCTCCATTTAAAGACAAGGACAAGTGTTTTGTCGAGTCTACTCTTGCTAAACTTGACAAAGCCTCACAACATGGCCTTCGCTGCACCGTGTTTACGGCACTCCTCTCTGAGTATTTGGCCAGAGCATGTGACGAAGATTCACGAGTTACTCTGGACCTGGCAGCTGTTGCACTTTGAGCACTCGATGAGAACGTCAACTCTATCTTCGAGCAGTTTGTTCGGATCTCCGTTCTAGCCACTTCTGCATGCAGATCCAATACTTTAGACACCATGAACATTCTCTATTAGGTAGTCAAGCCAAGACTTCAGGAACTTCCTCTTTAGGGCAAAGCCCTTTTTGCAGGGAAGTTCTCAAGTCGCATCAGGAGTCTGAGGTTAAGCGTAATGACACAACACAACACGTAAACTTACCTTCCGTGACCTCGCAAATCCCATCCTGATAATCTCAACCCTTCAGATCCCCACGTCGGGCAGTTATGGTTCCTTTCACCCCTTTCATCAACCTAGTTACCAGATGAATTGCGGTCGTCCATCCTCCTCTCGGCCTACCAAGCCACCCCAGAGGAGCTTCAAAGGAAGAACTACCGAGCCGTGCTACCTCCAACCTCCTGGGGGTAGGCATCGCTGACTATTCAGATTTGTCTTAGCCTGCCGATCTCAGACCCGTCGACGGGCGACTTCAACTCTTTGCAGGGTCTTGGGAGAAAGTCACATCAGACAGCTGGGTGTCAGTGACCATTCGTTATGGATACGCGCTCGAATTCACGAGCACCCCTCCATCTGTACCTATCCTCTGTATGACTTCAGTTCCTACCGACAAAAACAAAAGACAGGCACTGGAGTTGGAGGTATACTTTCTTCCTTCGGACACGTGCTATCGGCCCGGTTCCGAAATCTCAAGCAAACAAGGGCTTCATCTCTACGTTCTTCCTCAGTCCAAAGAAAGAACTCAACTGCTGGTGACCTATTACATCCATCTCAAACCTCTGAACCGCTTTATCTGCCCGAAGAAATTCCCCATGGAGACCTATTGGACGGTCACCCGATCTCTACCGGTGCCATGCTGGGCCTCTTCCATAGACTTGAAAGATGCCTACCTCCACATTCCGATCTACCCACAAAGCTACGAATACCTAAGCTTCCTATACAACGGGAACCTCTTTAAGGCTCTCCCCTTCGGCCTCTCTACTTCATCGAGGGTGTTCTCAAGGGTGGCAAAGATCGTTGTCGCTCACCATTGAAAGCGGGACGTCATGCCGTTCCAGTACCTGGACAACTGGCTAATTGTCAGCAGATCGTTCAATGAAGCAGAGGTTTCTACCCGCCTTACTTGCAACATTACAAATTGGCTGGGCTTTATCATCAACCACGAGAAGTCGAATCCCCGGACGTATCTAGGGGCATCCATTGACCTTCAACTAGGCATAAGCTCACCGATGACGGAACGCATCGACAACCTTCTCGACTGTCCTCTCTACCAAACAGTCTGCTCCGGCTCCCGCCTGGCTCCGTCTCCTGGGATTGATGGCCAGCATGGTGGATCTCATTCCCCTCTGCAGGCTTTACATGAGCCCACTACAACTTCATCTCTTAGTGCTCTGCAAGCCCAAATGGGGCTCAATCAATCTCCAGGTCCCCATATCAGACTCCATCCACCCCCATCTTGAGTGGTGGTTAGTAAAGGAGCACCTCTCCTTTGAAGTCATTGAGGCGCATTAGTTTATTGCCCCTCAGAGAACAGCAAGAGCTGAGCCGAAGAAGACTTAGCAGATTACAGCCGACTGGCAAAAGTTGGCCGAAATGTCATTCCTGCTGCTGCAGGCTCAAGGTGAATTGTATTGTTTTGACTATTAATTAACTGATGGGTATATTGAAACTTTATAATATTCCATATCTTGATTCTTTTGGAGTAGTGGGTGTTAAGAAAACAGGAAAACAAAGAACGTTTAACTTCCTTTAGCATGCAGTGCCAGCATTTGCATCGAGGTGTGATATTTTTCAAGTGTAACGCAGCATACAGCAAGGGCACTCCACAAATGGATCGGGCTTGTTGCGGATTTTTTTACCTGGACATTATTTTCAGATGAGTGCATTTATGTTCTGCCTGCCGGGTGGACCATCGTATGTAAGCATGGAAGATCAGCAGTTTTCGGACATGCCTTCGCTCGAAGGACATACCTTTTAACAAAAATAAGCCTTAACTTTTTTCAACTTCATTGAACTGAACACAGACAGAATAACTTGTATATACAGGTGTATACGTGTTATTCTATGGTAGCAAAAAGTTTATACATTCTATGCATTTGATAACCCAAACTTCAGTGGACAAAAATTTGACTTATCCGGATTTCAAGCCAACAAAAGTTCCTGAGTCTTGTTGACACGTACATGTAAATGAACAGGATGGAAACACTACTAGCCCTAACAGTGGCTATTGGAGACGTTATAAGTGGTTGTTTCCTTAAAAAACAAATTCTTCTAAAAATCATCAGTTTGCCGAGATTTCATGTTTTGATTATGTATGTAAAATTTTCTATTCCACTGATAAGTATAACAGAAACCACCAAAACTGTGTACATTTTGTGACATTTCTCTTGCACACCATGGCGCCATGCGTACAGTGCTTGTTTGATTGGCCAGTGCCGGGCACGGGGTGTTTCTGTTTGATCACATGATCATTTCTTTTCAATCGCTTGAGGACTGACCATTTTGCATTTCGAAACGTTTGAGTGTAAAAAAATTTAATACAAAAATATTTGTATATTTTCTTTGTCTTATCATTCCTTCACCTTTCCTTTTTTACCCTTTTAGAAAAATTTGAGATTTGGCGTTGCAAAATAGTGCATTCCTAGCACTGCGCCTGGAACGCATGTCCATTTTGTGTCTACACATGGGCTGTGACTGGCGACGCTCGAGTGTTTCATCTGCAATTGGGCAGGTGGCAGAACCCAGGCTTTAGCCACACCATGCACAAAGCTTCCTTTGGATTGGTCACATGGCCACTACAAAGAATCAATGATTGGATTGCAAATGTAGGGGTACATTTGGGCCGCAATCAGGCTTGCGTGAAAGGATCTTTAGGGCAGTGGTCAAGACAAGTCAATTATAGTGATACCGGCAGCAATCATGCTCGCTTCCAGCAGGCAAAAATGCAATATCCAGACTTTCAAGACTGGTACACCGATCACAAATGTAACACTGCTGAGTTAATCAAGGAGCGATGCAAGCAGATTTGGTGGGAGTTTAAGCAAAATGTACCACTTCAAGAAGTAAACCTCAGATAAGAACTTTTAGACAGCCCAGCCTTTTCATCTTAGTAAAGAGTCCATTTCATAATATTATGTAACTGTATTCTTGGTGAAAAATACGTTTGGTTGAAAGTAGAAGATGGAATTGGAAATAAAGCTGAAATGTTATATCCAGGAATGGCAAATTTACATCAGGGATTCAAAGGATTTTGAGATAATTTTTGTTTCATTGACCTCACACAGTGTTTTTCATTCAGAGGTTGTTAAAACCAAAAGAATATAGTTCACAAGTAAATATATCAAACAAGGGGAACGTGTATATAGGGCTAGCAAAGTATTGGCAACTGTGGTGGTTTAAGGGGACATTGTTTGCAAAACCGCATGGTAGGGGCTTTGATGTGCCGGTGAGGGAGGTTCCATTGTTACGCTCCTGGCCAACTCCCGGGCAGTGTACGGTTTCATTGTGTGATAAACCACGTGGGCTGTGGCTTTTTCGGAATGCCTGGGAAGGTTTCTGTTGTTTAGTGTTGAGTGCGAAAAACATAGCAGGGGTTTCCTCTGGGTTAGATTGTGCCAGTCAAACTACATACAATAGACTCCAGGATGGATGAGTGTTTGATCAACCACCAGACCAGTCTTCAAGTCCGGTAGTGGGTCCGGTATGAAAGGGGTTTTTGCTCCGACTAGCTTACTGGAAGGCCCTTCCCTTACCGGATCTAAATGGTCACCGTACCTTAGGCAAACGAGTCCTCATCCGCTCGGACAACTCCACAGTGGTGTCATACATTAATCGCCACACATTCTCCCCACCTATGCCTCCTGTCGAGACAGATATTCCTTTGGGCCCAGGATTATGGCATCGACCTCCAGGCGACTCACATTCCTGGTGTCGAAAACCCCATAGCAGATGCTCTCTCTCGGGGAAAGCTACGTCCCATGGAGTGGACTTTGCACACCAGTGTAGTTGAACAGATCTTTGCCGAAGTAGAAAAACCGAACATCGATCTTTTCGCCTTGGCAGAGAATGCCCAACTGCCAGTGTTCTGCACCAGATTTTTACCACCCGCAAGCCTGAGCAACCAATGCTCTTCAAATCAGTTGGGAAGGAATGTTGGCCTAGGCTTTCCCTCTAATATCCCTAATACCGGCAGTTCTTTCCAAGATCGAAAGGGAATACTGCCGTGTCCTTCTCATTGCTCCCCTTCTGGCTACGCCAGCCATGGTTCCCGCACCTGACCAGACTTCTCGTCCGGGTACCGGTGATCCTTCCCGACAGACCAGATCTAGTCAGGCGTGTTTCACCCTCATCAGACGTCACTACACCTGACCTGTTGGCTATTGCCAAACAGTCCTTCAGATCAGCAGGACTTTCTGATGAACCTGCCGAAATGACCTTGAAGAGTCAGCGCCAGTCTACACGCAGCATCTATGACTCCAGATTATGACATTTTACTTTGTGGTGTTCAGAGCAAGGTTTTTCTCCGACCAAAGTTTCTGTGACCTCTATACTCTGTGTCTGACAATACTGCTCTTAAACATCTACTCTGGGGGATGTTTCTTGAGCATCCTCCAACTAAAAGACTAATTCCTTCATGGGACTTGTCAGCTGTCCTCCAACTGCTTGCTGGTCCTCCCTTTGAGCCTCTCAGCGACGCATCATTGATTAACTTATCGGTGAAACTGGCATTCCTGCTTGCAGTTACTACTTCACGGGGCGGCAGTGAACTGAAGGCATTGTCCATCTCAGATGGCCACATCCAATGGGAGCCCTGTGGTGTTTGTCACATCCCAACGCTTGGGTTTCTCACCAAGAACCTGTCAGTTTCCGTCCACCCTCCTGACATTTTTTGTACCAGACATTACCAAACACACTGGGACTCCCTATGACAAACCATGGTGCCCAGTGCGGACTCTTAAATGGTACCTAGCCAAAACCAAAACACTCAGAGATACAACTTCGCAGCTTTTCTTTACCACAATAAAACCTCACCGAGCTGTGACCAGAGACACTATAGGCAGATGGGCAGTTTCAGCCATCAAGTTTGCCAACCCAGATTGGCCGTACTCTTTGGACAATAAAACACTACGCCTCATCAGGGCCCATCATATCTGAGCAGTTTCCACATCATGGGCCTACTTCAGGGGCGTACCAATTGAGGAAATATGCAAGGCAGCATGCTGGAAGACCCCATCTACTTTCACCACATGCTACCTCACCGATGTTCTACAAAAGGACCCCGCACATGGCAGAGCGGTCGTAACATCGGCCACATCGATGCAGAGGGGCTCCTCATCAAAGCGGCCCACCACTGGAATGACATAACAACTCCATTATTTTGTGAGTCTGCAATAAAGTTTAGACAATTTCATACTCTTCTGGCACTCTCATTATGTAGTGTGTCCTCGCCGCACCCCCCTCCAAGGGCTCAGTGCTACTCTGCATATTTAGCGACTGTTTTGGGTAGGTTGAAAGCAGAAGACTTCTCCCCCACTGAAATGTGGGTGAGGTCTGCTATTGAATACCTACCCCAGACAGTCGGCTCCCTCCCATCCTTCCCCACTTTTGGCTCGGACGGTTTTAATACCGGAAAAGGACAAACATGGCAACTATTCTGCTATGTGTCATGGGACTAGAGGGCGCACTACGGTTGATCAGAAGTTTTAGGGAATTAAATCAGACGCAAAGGAAGTTGCATATTTAGCGACTGTTTGGGGTAGGTATTCAAGAGCAGACCTCACCCACATTTCTGTGGGGAGGAATTTCTAAAGCAGTGGAATAGCCAAACTACTTTTATTCACAAAATTGAACTATATAAAGTGTTGCTTCTGTTGTATGTCCTGTTGCAGGAGAAAGCTGAGCCGAGTACAGTGGGCGTCTCTCATTATACTGTTTTTAACCATTGTGTCACTCTCCCAACATTCACATGAAGCAGCAAATTACAAACCTCATGGAATGACTAAGTTGAACAAGTCAAGTCAAACAAAACTGCCTTCATTGCACCAAGGAAGATGTATAGCTCATGTATCCCAGATTGATAAATGCAATAATTTGGAAACCTGCACCACCAAACTGAATAAATGGCGTCTTTTACAGCACCTGGAGAGCATCTCAGTAATTGGAAAATATCAAGGCTATGTGTGGGTGATTCTTCAGTGCTTTATTTCATCACTGGCAAATATATATAATGAAAAAATATTCAAGGAAGGCAAAGGATTTGAGGATAGTATATATGTTCAAAACTCTAAACTCTATTTCTTTGGTGTCCTTGTTAATTTCATGTCTATATTATGTTTTAATAAGTTTTGGGAACATACAGTCAAATGTGGGTTATTTCATGGTTTCAACATATTTTCATACCTTTTGATATTAGACAGTGCACTCATGGGTCTCACTATTTCCTTGATTTTAAAGTTCAGAGATAATATGTTCCATGTTTTGTCTGCTCAATTAGTGACCGTATTGGTAATAACAGTCTCTATTTTGTTTATGGGATTCCAACCTCCAATTGATTTTTTCCTTCAGGCACCAACAGTTCTCCTGTCTATTTATGTATTCAATATAAGTAAGGGGCAGTCAGAATCACCAAATCATCGTAACAGAACCCAGAGTACATCTGAACCTGTTAATGTATGCTAATCCTTAACATTCAAGATATCTGTAAGAATGTTCTAAATACTTAAACTGTTCTGGCATGAGAAGGGGGTAGGCTGATATTGCTGGTATGGGGAGGGGGCTTGACACCAAGTTACACAAGGGGATGTTACATGTACTTGCCGTAACCCTATCACCAAACAGTTCATTTCAAGTCATTGTATTGCTTCCACTGTGTTTTCAGTGCATTATGACAGTTCGCAAGTTTGAAATCGATTATCCTTTTACTGTATAGTTTGAAAGTAATCTCAAAGTCTGCACCACCACAAAGCTGATAAAATGACCCATTCCTTTCCCCCCTGCATCCTTCCACATCTCTTAAGACTGGATGCTTTTGATACTCCACTCTTCCTCCAATATAATAGGAACAAATGCACAATTTAGGCTCATACTCAAGGAACTGATTTGAAGTTAGTTTTGCCTATAATACATATACTGAGATGTATGTTTAGTTGTTTTGTGGATTTTTTTTGCTTGGAACTGAGGGAGACAATCTAGTACCCAAAATTGCCTCTTGCCATTTGGTTTTCTCAAAACAGTGAAAAAAGAAACTCCCCCTCTCTCTTTTTTGGTTTTGTTTGTGAATTAAGAAATGTGACCTCTTATTTTTTGATAAAAATTGAGATTTTGTTTTCAGTGAGAGGTGTACGGGTGTTAATTTTGTTGTACTCTTGTAACATGTTCTTTTGTAGCAACATGTATTTGTACTCTGCTGTTTTAGCACGTTGAGCTTAATTGGAAAGGTGTTTTGTGTCAGGTGGGGTTCACTGAAATAATATGTACACTAAGTTTTAACATTGTTGTGTTTGATAGTTAAAAAAATAAAACAATTATGGATCACTCATACTTCTATATAAGGGGTGAAATTGATAACGAAACATTTACTGATACATGTTAGAAGTGGAATTATGAGCCATGATCTATCAGCCTATTATGTTATATACATTGGTATAAAAGTTGTCACAAAACACTTAAGGGCACATTGCAAGTGAGATGATTTGGGTGAGAACCAGTGTGGATATTACTTTCAGCAATGTTAAAATTTTAATGCAACTGATGTATTTTGATTTTAGTTTCTGGCTTCCTTGTACATGTATAAATTCTTTCAACATATTAATGTTTGTGCAAAAAGTTGTGTAAGTAGAACATTTTGTTATTTACTTCTATTGTTTCTTAACCCACTAGTCCCAACATGTGTACCACCAAACAACTCTGTGGAAAGGGAGTGGATACATTTTAATAACGGAATAAACATGTGCTTGGCTGGTCTTAAATGTGCATTTAAGACCAGCTAAGGAGACCGGCAACAACTAATGCCCAAGTCGCAACATTTCAGTCTCCTGAGCCGGTCTTAAACTAATGCCAAAGCACATATTTATTCCTATTCATAAATACCATTTTTTTAGTCAGAGAGTCAAAGAATTCAATATATGACAGATTTTCAAAGATTTGGCTGTAGAATGTTACTTTCATTTTCCCGAACACTCCCGTCCATTTATTTTAGAGTTGTCCAAAAGAATCTCCTCATATGGACTTGGCGAACTGCGTGCACACAGACTCTTGACCAATTTGAATCAATTAAAGTGTCTCGTATCCTGGCACCAGCAATTGATTAGCAGCGGGCATTCTCACTTCTCAGCGGGTGTTATCAAATGTAAATACGCTGTCAAGTTGCACTTTGTTGAATAGGGAGACTTTCGAGGTTCATGTACATATGAATACACTCCTTAATGAATGAAAAGTTTATGACTCTTTGCCCAGCAACCAATAAATGTATTTGGTAATGGTCTTAATCACTTAATCAATCCCAGTCCTCCCTCTGTCCTGTGACCAAAAGAAAATGACAGCATTATTATGTACAAGTGGTCAAGGACAGTCTTAAGACCCTTCTAGAAATGATTATGTTTATGTTTGACAAAACAGTGGGTGGAAGTTGTGTCTGATAAAGTTCTTCATAGTGCATGTTTATGTAATGTGGGCCTATGTGTTAGTGTGAAAAAATTTTCTGTAAAGGGTCCATTGATGTGAATTTATTGAAGTCCTTTTTGTCCCATTTAACTTCATTTTGATATTTTTAAAGGCAGTGTGGTGCCTTTATGGTAATGCAACTTTGAGCCAAAATCTAAAGTCTCCTGTGTTCACATACCCCTGTCCAGCCTACATATGCAAATTTACCATGTGCCTGATTATGCATGCTGCCCCTTGACCCTCCACACTGCAGTCCCGCCGCCATGTTCGTCCTTGTTTTCTCAGCGCCTATTGTTTACGGACATGTCTTTTATGACATTTTTGGATTCTCCAGTTCTGTATCTTTCGCATTTTGAATTGACTTGATTCCTGTTTCGAAATAAAGAGTGATTTCTTATCTCTTGGTAAGAGTGTTTATTCTCATATTTCGTTCTTTGCATGCTGTGTTTCTCTTGTGGTTCATTTCTGCCTGTTTTTTCTGTGCATCATACATATATAGGTTGGGATGTGACCTACCGTGATGTGGGTATGGCTGTTGAACAGGGTTTGAGGGCCCTTCGTTCATTATGTGGTGCGTGCGTTCGAATGATAACGGCCCAACGCAGTACGGGTCTGGCCGTGGAGTGGGGCTTGGTGGGCGGCCTCGCTCCTTTTGTGGTGCGGTTTTGCTTAATCCACTTAGCGGCCTCGACGAGGAGAGACCCTGAATAGGTTGGGGTTGAGTGGAGGTACCACAACACGCCCCGGACCTCTATCAAAAAGATCAGGCTGAAGGGGAGGTACCCCAACATGCCTAGATCGCTTACAACCTCAATAGATCAGGTTTAGTGGAGGTACCACAACATGCCTAGATCTCTGATGACCACTACCAGGATTGATTGGGCTGAGAGAGCGGTACTGTAACAATGCCATTGATCACTGACAAGTACCACCCACCGGGCCAAGCGTGCTGGTCTAGTACCCATGGTCATGGATGCCCACTCTACACCTATAGATCGGGTTGAGCGGATATACCGTAACAATGCCCTTGATCATGATTGTCTGAGAGTAATGAGCAGTTCTTTTCTCTATGCCGCAGGTCCTGGGCATCACTATCAACTGCAACCCCGGACGATCCTACTGACCAATGGCTCAGCGGGGCCCGTGGGGCGATGGCCTGCCAGCTGCCCAGGGCCCTTCACCGGCTCCTGCTTGCCAGGCGACACCCGCTTGGAAGTCGGGCCAGCCAACTCCAAGTGGGCAACAGGCTCCACAGCAGGATCGCCACGCTCCACCGCTTCTGTCATGGGCGAGTCAACAACTCACCAACCACCTTTCGGGCTACAGAATTTCATCACCACCGTAGTTCTAGAGCCCCAATCATCACTGTGGCTTCTGGGTACTGGTTAGGGCTATCTGTTCAGAGCAAGATCCGAGTGCCATCCGACCAACAGGGTGAATTCTTCACCCGAACGTGGTCTACCATATTTTTACGAAGATCGAGTGTCCCCACCAACAAAACCTATCTTCCTAAGTTCTGCTCCAGGTTCCCTCACCCACGACAATGGGCGACTGGCGGCCTACAGTTCGACTGGTCGGGCCTTCTGGCGTATGCCTTCCTTCAATATCCCACCCATCTTGTCCAAGACAGAGTTGGTGCCATATCAGGTCCTCCTCATTGCCCCGTTCTGGCCTTGCCAACCATGGTTTCCAAGACTAACTAGACTCTTGGTAGAATGGCCACTGGTCCTTCTGCCCAGGGAAGACATTCTTCATCAACTCAAGCCAGGGGTCCTCTATCCAGCACCGGGGGATCTTCATTTCATGTACTTGACGTCATCCAACGATCCTTCAGAGCATCAGGCCTTTGTGCGGATGTTGCGTCCACTCGCAAAGTTTGCAATAGCCGACTAGAACATTTTACCAGATTGTGGGACAACCACGATGCTTCTCTAACAGAAGCTCCTGTGAGTTCTGTCACAGACTTTTTCATGTACATGAATCTGTTCCCCTTGGCCCTCCAGATTGCCACCATTTGCCATTTCTGGCCGGCCTTGGCAGCTCTTTATTCGGGGTTCAGTGATGGACCAATGGTTTCTGATAACGCTGCCATCTACCATCTCCTCCAGGGAATGTTTGCTGAGCATCCTCACATCAAATGCCTCATTCTGTCTTGGGACCTTGGGAGCATCTTGCGCATTCTCGCCGGTCCCCCCCCTTTTGGGCCACTTTCTGATGCATCTGATCTCCACCTCAGCATCAAACTGGCATTCTTCCTTGTGGTCATTACCTCCAGATGCAGCAGCGAACTACATGCTTTGTCAACTGCTGAAGGTCACATCTGCTGGGAACTGCACGGGGTTCACCTTATCCCAGCCATCGAGTTCCTGACAAAAGAACCAGACGCCTGCCTTCAGGCCTCCTGGCATATTTGTCCCCGACATAGCCTCGCTTTGGGGAGATAACTCTGACAAGAAATGGTGTCTGGTTCGTACTCTCAAGTGGTATCTCGCCAGGACCAAGCATTGCTGGGAGCCTGGTTTCAGACTTTTCATCACAACCACAAAGCCCTTTCATCTAGTGGCAAAGGACACTATTGCCCGATGGACAGTCTTGGCAATCATCTTCGCGAACCAGGAATGGTCGACTTGGCATGACGGGACGACCCATTCTCACGTCAGAGCCCATGATGTTCGGGCCGCTTCCTTGTCCTGGTCATACTTCAGAGGCATCTCCCTGGTGGATATATGCCAGACGGCTTGCTGGAGATCCCCCTCCACCTTCACCGAGTGTTATCTGAAGGATGTCCTGCGGAGCGAGACGGCTCACGGCGCAGCAACTTCGCGCTCGTTGGTTGGGACAGCATCCAGCATCGTCCTTCACCGAACAATGAATTCTTCATCGTAGATACCTCTTTCTCTGGTGAGTGTTCGCTTGGGCAACGCCTGCCTATGTTCTCTAGTAACTACTCTCCCGTTGCTGACCCTCCTCCAGGGTACGGTACCATGTAGGCTGGACAGGGGTATGTGAACGCAGGAGACTCCTCCCCCACATTAGTGTGGGTCGGGTCTCCTAGTGATACTTACCCCTGTCCAGCCACTCCCGCCCGTCCTTCCCCACTTTGGCTTCAGGAATTTCTCCGCCTTGAAAAGGACGTACATGGCAGCGAAACCGCAGTGCATTGTGGAGGGTCAAGGGGCAGCATACATAATCAAGTCTTTTCAGCGAATTGTACTAGACACACGGGAAATTTGCATGTGTAGCCTGGACAGGGGTAAGTATCACTAGGAGACCCGACCCACACTTATGTGAGGTGGATTTTCTATTGTGATTTGTTGCTTCAGTATATGACAGTTCAAATTCCAATAAGCAAATGATCTCACAAATAATTTCAATAGGTCCCAATCAAATTTGGGTTCACATCTAGAACAGTACCCTCCCCATAAAAACAGTGCCTACTTGAATAAGCCTTCTGTGAGTTAAATTTGAATAAAATCTGGTACACCAAGTTCTTTAAATTCACTTGAACACAATTGGAATTCTTCATACTACTGATTAACACTGTTGCTTATATCTTGTGATTCAGGGTAAGCTTTTGCTTAGTTACATATGAGATGTCTTGAAACAATACACTGTTCTGAATGGATAAGAAGGGCACAAAGGAACCATTCCAAGGTATAGCAACAGTGTCTTTAGTCTGGGGAGTTCAAATTATGTTTATGCACAATTACATAACTCAGTGTACGGACTTTATTCAAATTTAACTTGCAAATGGCTTATAAACACCTAGAATCAGCCTCCAGTACCTCACTTGTAAGGAAAAGCATGAGCTCTTCAAATGTTGAAAGTAAACTTTGCAATATTATGAGCAAAAAAGAGATATTGTTTGGTTTTAGAAAATAGCTTGGCACCCCTGGAAATCAGTGTTTCACCAAGAGGTTACCCCAGGATAAATAAATAATAAATATTAGTTTTCACTGAACATTTTCATATAAATTGCATGTTGTAGAGCTCTTAAACTCATGTCACTGTTGACACCTACAAATCATAAGCTTGCATGATCGTGCTGAGCAATAAAGCAACAAAAAGTTTCTTGTCCCAAAATAGATTCCTTCTGATAGCCTCAGGAAAAGTCGCTGAAGCATTTGGACACCTGCTGATCCTGATTCTGATTTTCCGGATATTAGAGGGACAGTTAATCATTTCCAGTTATCCAAGAAGTAACTAATAAAAGCTTACATGTACTTAGTTCAAGGATGGTTATGGGACTAAGCTCCTTGTAAAATTATTCTTTCAGGCAAGTTGTCATTTTGAAGAAAACAATACCACAAGGTCATATCCAACGATGCATCGAAAGATGCATTTTGGAAAAATTGCCATAGAAGCACATGCTTGGGTTGTTAGTAGCGTGACATCACTTAGCTGCATTCGGTTGAATGTGAGAACGTCCCTTTATTCAAAACAGACTGGGCAACTTGATCTGAAATTCTGAAATTGAAATCCTGGAATGTTTTTCTCAGAATATTCAGTAATCACTAAGCTGATTTGTCCTTGAGCATCCTTGTTTAGATTTTGAGTAATTTTGTCGTCGCTAAGGAACACAATGCACAAATAAAAATGACGGACTGTACTTTTAAACTTACTTGAAGATAAAGCTTTAAAGAGGCCTTTTACTCTTCAAATTGACCTAAAACAGGTGTTGTTTCCAGTTCTTTGGTCGGGGAAGGATATATTTTTTAAACTTTATTTTGCTGTACATTTTTTTTTCACTTATAAGAGTCTTATCCTCAACAAATGACCCATTCAGATTACCCCTCACTTTGTACATGACCTTCAAAGTTGGGTTTTGTTACTTTAATTTTCATTTCTCCTGTGTAAAAAAGTACCAGACATATATGTATATATGTATATGTCTGGTACTTTTATATGTATATGTCATATATGTATATGTCTGGTACTTTTATATGTACATGTATATGCATATGTCATATATGTTATATGTCTGGTACTTTTATATGTATATGTCATATATGTATATGTCTGGTACTTTTTTACACAGGAGAAATGAAAATTAAAATAACAAAACCCAACTTGCAGCAAAGAATACATCAGGTTTAAGCCATTAACACCTGCACACATCCTAAAAAGGGAAACTGGGATTTGCAGTGAATCGATCAGTAAACCAATTAACATTTTTCAAAAGATTACATTGTTTTAAAGCACACTATGACCTCTTCTTGCCTGGTACTTTTTCACACAGGAAAATTTAAAATGACAAAACCCTACTTTGATTACTAGGCCTGTAAATTATTCCTGAACCCTAGCTGTGCGCTATTCATTGTTAGTCACACTTGAGGCCCTTTGTACAAATCAGTGATGTTGACTGAAATTACTGATTAGGATTTGGGTTGCCTTTTTTACTTGAGACTTGACGTGGAAAATGACTTGAGTTTGGAAAAATAATTTTCAACTTGAACAATTTAATTTGTCACATGTAAAATATGCATATGCAAACTTCATTCATATGCAAACTTCATGCATATGCAAACTTCATTCATATGCAAACTTCATGCATATGCAAACTTCATTCTCTTTGACCAGTATTAAACTTTGTCTGCATCTGTTATCTATGCTTGGTAATCTGGTGACTGCAAATAAGAAGGAAAAAGTGAAGTACTCTATTCAAAACTGGTTTGAAAAACATCACAGATATTTAATGAAGGTAACTTGCTAATTATGACTGCGTATAATTAAACACGACTTGGAAGTTGTGACTTAATTGTTGGGAACTCATGTTTCATTTCGGTAGCACTGACCTATGGCTCGACTTTGAAAAAAAAACTTGACAGCAAAAACTGCTTTATATTGATAAGAAAAAAAAGTTAATCCTATATAAAAGACTTTTGGGGTGACCATCTCGGGGAAAGGGAGCATCTAGTCCCTTTAAATCTTATAATGGCATTTATTATTTATTAAGGCATTTGTTATATCATAGGGACATTTGACAGGTTAGCCATTCGTATTGGTCAAGAGCTGTTGGTTTGTTGCTGATCTTCAACAACTGAAGAGGCTGGCTGGATGGCTGATCTTTCTCTAGTTTAGAGAAATTTAGACTCCTATTAACCACTTCGTGCCGGGGCATTTTTCAACGTTGATGATTCTGGGCCGGCATGACTATCATTTTTTCCGTTTTCAAAATCCTTCAAAAATTCATCATTCCGTTTAATGGTCGTTTATAGCCGCACGAAGTAATCTTTAGGCACTACTCTAAGTTGACAGGTGACCTTCATTGACGCCCGAGTATTTCAGCCAGGCCTGCAGCCTTGTAAACAGAGCCCAGATTGTGCGGTGTTATACAACTGTCTTTTGTTCACAAACCTGGCTCAGTGCACTACTGACCTCTTTTCAATAGGGGCCAGATTAGCATGCAGTGGTGCTGTGTGGCTCATCGTTGTGTGGTGTTGGAGCGCTTTTGTCCCCGGTGGTAATCTGCTTGCTCTCAATGCCCGAAACCCTGGTATACGGTTTCAAAACAACGCTGGATTATCACCACTTTTGAGAGTGAAAAATGTCGGTAATGCCCAGCAGCCTGGTCTTTTGTTCGGAGTACGGTCTTTTGTTACAGGGCCTTGTTTCCTTTGTCCGAGTTCGGAGACCCCAGCCACGCATATAAACCATATGGCTCCGATTTCGGAGTCCCCGGCAGGTAGTGGATAAATCTGGTTCCTTCCTCATTTGTTTGTGCAATACTACTAATGAGTCTCTATTTTTAGACTCCCATATTCATTGGCTCATTACACAGCTAAGAGACTGTTCATGAGAACTTGCAAGATGCACATACTGTAGCATAGCTGAGGGTGTTTAAAAACTGAAGTAAAATTGTTGAACAAATCCATTGGAAATGTATACTTTTTGTGACGTTTCAATTCAATCTGGTGTAATAAAGTTCGATGTTGCGTGCAGTGTAGTGTTTAATTGGTGGGAAGCTCCATTTCAACTGGAATTTCAGTTTCTGTGCCTTTTTAAGGTCTTTTGTTACTGATGTAACACATGTATGAATGTGACGTCATGCAGGGTTTCTACCTTGTATGACGTCGTGTAAACAAGTACTCTAAAATTTTCAAGAGTTTTGGATATTTTGATGTTGTAAATTTTGTATACTTTAATGATTCCTTGTTTCAGTCTATGAAAGTTGATCATGCAGTGAGCAATGTTTACCCGGTACTCTCATATATATATATCCAAATGCCATTTGGAGGGAGATTTGATTTAAAAATATTATGTATGATAGTATGTCAGCTAGAGTATTACAAAATATCAGGTCTTCTAATTATTACCAGCAGGAATGGCGTATTGAACAAGAACATCCATGGAAATAACAGGAAAAGTTACAAACAATAAGCAAATGCTAGAAGACCGACTTCTGGGAAATGGAATGTAATTAAATGAAAACAATTGTCAGTATTTCCTCTTGGTATGTCATAGATTTATCTTAGACATTCTGAGTCTTTGACACTTGGTTGAAATGCAAATTTCATTTAGTTGACGAACAAATGCCAAACTTTATGTTCACATTTTAAACTATCAAATGACCAGACAAAACCAGTTACAATGAAATTCTGATACAATTCTGATTATTCTTGAATTCAAAGTATACAGATTAATTTTAAAAAGTTAACTTTGCGCACTGAAAGTACATGTATGTAACGACAGAAACTCACTACAAGCACTAATGCACACTCATACCATGGATAAATCACCATCTGATTTCAACACAAAAACCTATTAAGTTCACAAGTCCAGGAGTAAAATGAACCGTGTGAAATGTGTTGTCACAAGTTTGAAGGCAAGATGCCAGACTGGAAGATTTCAGTGCATTCCCATACGTACCATGCTAAACTGTGCAAAAACATGGTTTATTGTTTAGCCATCTTGTTTGTTGTGTTGATGGAGATGCCCTACCAATGCATCGGATGCTTCTGGCATGGGATAAATGAAACAAACACACCCACAACCCAACACACCAACAAATGCACAAAAAACTAAAAAGACCAACCCAATTAATGTGCTTGCAAACAAAACAAAGGAACCAAATAACCCAACCAAACCAACCTAACCCAATCAAACTAAAACCAAACCAAGAATGTCTTTAAACACAAGTGCCTCACTAGGCCCATGCCTAAACGCATGACTGTAATTTGTGACTCACAAATGCTGTTTCTAAGAGAAAAAACTTAATTATACCCTTCGGCCCATGAGGTCAAAATAAAAGGGCTTCTGGAGGAAACCAAGACCAACCCATATATCAACTTCGAAGTTTTTCTTGAAATATGGTGGAAAACCATTTCTATTTTATTAAGCACCATGGTCTTGACCTTTGGGGCCCTAAATCAATGGGCTTAAATTACACGATACAAAGATCAAGTTTGAAGCATCAAAAGTCACAAGTTTCAAATTGCAGTGAAAAACCAGACCGATGGACAAACATACATGCACTTGGGCTATAAGGACTACACATGTACACAGATTACCATCTGTGACCAGATGGTATGGGGACCAAATGCTATGCGGCAAATTTCTGTCCCCACAAGGAGGTTCTGACCTTTCGAAGGATACTGTCCCTTTTAACACAGGAATGCCTATACTGTACATACCCACACAAGGAAACCACAGTGGTGCATAAAAAAGCATGTTGGGTTTATGTGGTTGGTTTACTTTCTTGCTACTGCTAACTTGAGTGCTTATACATGTAACTTATTACATAGCTGTGGTCTACGGAGGGATGACACACAAATCCCATGGAAATGTGTGGTCACACCCACGTCCACAACAGATATTGATGAATCCAAGTATGTATGTATAGGCATTCCTGGGTTAAAAGGATAGAAAGGTCTTGGACAGAAAGCATTTACATGCCTGTGTGCACTATCCATGTGTGTTGCCATCCTAAACGTTCATGCGAGTCAATATTATCTACACGTAATAGAAAGCCCTCAAGATGACCACAGCATAATTTCAGTTGAATAGGTGGAAAACCAAGATGGGTCAGCTAAGTAACTTACGTACTGATTTTCTAAAACAGACTTCTCTCACTGCCCACCAGTGGCGCAACCTGAGTGTCACCTTGGGGGTGCACCACAAGAAAATAAGCTGCAGCTGCATGGCTGTATAAACTCAGACTAGTCACAGATTTCAAAGGGGAGGGGAACACAGGCATCTATGCCACTGTTGCTTACCATTTGCTTGGGTGGACAGAGTTTGCAGAAAGTTCATGACAGAATTTGCCTACTAAGCACATTGTTCAACAAGTGTTGAAAAGGTCATGTACATGTAAAAACTACATGAATTGTTAAACTCTTACATGCCCTTTCTTTAGATAAACAGCAAATATTTCATACCAAATGATGGCACCACCTTGCCTGCATCACTCAGTTATGCCATAATTAGAAAAATATAATAATAAAAACAAAAGATCAAAGCACTTCATCTGCAATAGACATTCATATAAATGCATCTTCATACAAAGACTCAATGCACTTACATGTTTTATAATCTTGGCAACTAAGTTTAGACACCTTATTGGTTATGAATTAATACATAAACTAAAATACATAAACTTCTCGTTATTCTTAGAACTGTTTGCTACCTACCTTTACAAAAAAATCATGTGACACTTAGATCATTTAAGATGCAGAATTATTCAAATTTGTAGCATTCCAATCTATCTAAATTGGGGTAAATATGTTGCATTATAACTGGTGTTGCAAGTTTTGGTCATTTATTTTTGCACTTTTGACACAAAATTTTGTTTAACCCTTAAAGAGCCGGGGGGGGGGAGAACATGCCCCCTCAACAGTTTTTCAGACATTGTGGCAATGCATTTTGTTTTCAGGATTGAGCCTCAAGTAACTCTTTGTGGTCATTTTGATACAGATTTAATAAAAATTAAACATACCGTTCCTGTGCAGTGCACATTTTGCCAAAACAGCTCAGCCTGAAATGTATACTTTTTACTGTAGTGCTAAATGCTTAAGGGCTTGCATGCATGTAACCCTGAACTTCAAATGACCTTAACGCCAAAACCATATGTCTCATAGACTCTAAACTTGACAATTGCAATGATAAGGAGTGTCTTTATATGCACACCGAATTTTAAAAAGTGAGCAAAGTACAGCCAAGCTCTTGGGGGGTGGACTAAAATAACCAGACTCTTTAAGGGTTAAAGTAAAGTTTGTCCAGTCTTGATGCCTATTTTCCTGTTTTCAAGCAAAGAAACAGTTCATATAATGAGCATTATATGTACATCTGTTACTTGGCTTTTGAATTATACAAATGAAAAGGTTGTATGAACTGTAATCTTAATTCTCTTGTTAATTCCAAACTCATCAAAGAAGATTTGTAACGAAAAGATAACAATTTTTTTGGACACTGAAGAAAGAAATTTTAAAACTGTAACTCACAGATATGTTCAGATTGAGTCTAAGTGACTGGACAAGATAATACCAAATGATCCGTTCAATGACAAATTGAACAAGTGAAAAGTTATCGTCAATCACTTGATGCCTTTATATACATGTCTTGCATTTATTTGGCTCTATCTTTTTTTACATGGAAACCTTGTTACTCAAAAATCAAACTCCTCCCCAACATTCTTGCGGGAGGGTCTGCTAGTGAGTACGTATCCCAAACAGTTGTTATACTGTGTAAATTTGCCGTGCGTCTTATTTTATTTGCTAAAACTTGATCACTGTAGTGCGCCCTCTATTATTAGTGCACTGCAGCACTGCCACCACCATGTTCATACTTTTGATATTGATTACATATTATTTGATATTACTTGATATCATTATCAACAATAACCCTATAAGCGCATGTCCCTGTATTAGGAAATTCTAAGAAGAAAGTACATGCGTATATAAAATTATGTAAAGTGCTTGTAGTATCACCAAATTTCATTGAAGTCAAACATGTAGGTTTCTTACCAGACTTTTATCATGTGTTTAGTAAGCAGCAGAACCAAGATTATGTTCCTACGGATTGGATTTGTGATCATCAGCATCAGTAGACACAGCAGTAGCACTCTGGCCTTTATATCTAGGACTCTTCTTGAGGAATCCACCATCTATCATGCTGTAAGCCATGTCAACAATGGTTTGCTTCAAAGGATGTGGCTCTATTTTCAAAATATTCTTCATCTAAACACATAAGAAAATTAATTAATGTTACCAATCAAAAATAGAAATGACATCGAAAATATCAGTACTTACAAGCTGAAGGCAGTATGTCGTACAATCATGTACATAACAAGTTACTTAAACAAGCAGTTTGTTGAAAGGTGTTGCTAATTTTAAATTATGGGTTTTGCCCTTACACAATGTATAAATTTATAAACATTGTATGCTCAGTGCTTGTCCGAGGGCGAAACCCGTAATTTAAATTAACATCTACCTGACGCAAAATGCATCTTGAAAATAGTTTGCGATTCCCACTGCTACACCTGACTCGGATCGGCCAGCCGACCCCGACAAGCTTGGTGGTCAAGTAGTTAATAAGATGTCTGCACTAATAAGCAGGAAGTCGTGGGTTTGAGTCCCACCCGAGTAAGCTTGTGAAATTTTTTCGCAAGCTCTCAGACAAGCACTGAGTATACAGTGTTTATATATATACACATGTTCATCAGGTAAGGGCAAAACCTGTAATTTAAATCAACATCTCCCCAATGCAAAGTACACGTGTACATCTTGAAAATGTAATGTATAATCATACATGTATCTCCTGCATTCTTTATCATGAATACTTATTATACCTCTGTCCTGAATACTGTATTTTAATTGACCCTGAAAATCAGGTAACTAGGCGATAAAAATGTAGGCCTATGTTACCCTCACAGTATGTTAGCATACTTTGATATCACAGACCAGTCCCCCAGCCTGCAGTCCAAAAAAACCATAATGTAGGGCCTACTTTGGTACAATATACCTCTGCTAACCTCTGCTATATACCTCTGCTAACCAGAGTATTTCAACCCCAACTACAGTACATATATTTTAACTTTAATAGTAAACTGTACTGGGAGCAGCAAAGTGGCGTATAATGCTATGTCTGCTGCACTTAGAGACGAGTGCAGATTCTCCTCCAAAAATGTTTGTTAGGTAAGGTACATTAGACCACACAGTTAATCTGATACAGTGATGTACCAAGTCCATGCATATTTTACAATTTTCGTGAAGCAGCATGGTCCCCTTTCACAGCAAAGCAATTTAACCTAAAATTACCAATTTTATACTATTTCTAGGGTTACTGAAGGTGCTCTGTTTATTTCTGAAACTTTCAACAGGACCAAACGTGCCGTTTTCATGGTAACATCACCCACCAGTATATTAGTCTTACTTTTTTATAATGGTAAAATACCTTGTGTCCATGTTATTAGCTACGAACACTAACAATGCTTTCATAGCAAAACATTGTAACTTATTCTTGCATTGTGTTGTGAGTCTTCAATTGGATTAATAACTTCTTAAAGTCTTCATGGTAAAAGAACTTCACTACATGTAGGTCTTCATTGCAAAACAACTCAAGTATTTGGAATAAAAATGTATCTGAAGATACACTTTTTGGCCATCAATATGATGCATGCATGTATACACAATAAATACAGCAAAAGTAACTCCTTAAAATCATTTATTTGAAACCACCAAGAAATTTGCCTTCAAAATTTGAGAAAAATAAAATAAGGTATCTCCCATGATCACAAATTTGGAGAGTTTAAAATCTAGATGTTGACAAAAATTGCAGCAAACTGAAGTTTAAACTAAATTTTCTTAAAATACCATTTCTTGAGTTAGGCTACCCTGCCAAAACAAGGCCCAAAATTTACAGACAGAGACACTTCTCATTTTGCTTAAATTTAAGACAATTATGTGAAGAAAATATTGCAGAGAATTCAAGACAGAGCTGTGGTGAAGGATAGTGTTAAAACCCTTGCTATGAGTCTTTTGAGGCTGAAAGACTGTATTCCCACGGTTGGCGTGACATCACTATGGACTTTTAACACACGGTAAAGTGGCAAATTTAACCTTCGTGCTAGTCAATAATGTACAGAAGTTCCTGGATGTCCGACCATGAGAACGAGATATGCAAGATCTCAAAAACGGGACTGTCAAATTATCTTAAAATTTCTTAGTGTAAAGTAGGCACATAATAGCGTCAGATTGTCTGTGATATCTTACCGCAAGGAATGCTGTCATTTTTGAGAAAAGAGAAATTTGTTGCCAAGAGTAAGGTACAAACTGCCAATGCGCCTTCAGTACACTTTAACTCATTATGAACTAAAACAATAGATATACAACTATGACTCACAGCCTCAAAGATAATTTGGACTCATGGACTGGTTTATAAAAAGTAGAGTTTCTTTATGAAACTGTGGAAATTTACCTCATGTGAATATATCATCATGTTATAACCCTTTAAGCTAATGCATGGCCCAAATTGATCATGGTCACTCCTGAGCTCCACAGCGAAGCCTAGTTTTTTTTTTTACAAATTTCCAATTTTGAGACATTTAGCTTTCTTTATTTTCCAACCACAGTTAACCCTTATGCCCCAAATGCAAGGATAGTTGGCACATTTATTGGTTTTTTAAGTGTTTATAATAATGGGCACTGAAAGTGTGTGGACGATTTTTGACCGACGTAGAAGGCTACGTGTGAAGAATGAATATGGCTGATTGTGCATGTGTATATGTACCACATACTGATACATGTGCAATGTACGTTTTGGTTGTTCAGTGACTGCAGTTAATTCACTGCACGATGACACAGTGTTTATTTGACAAATTTTCAGCGTTGCACTGGCTGTACAGAGGAAGGCCTGAAGCTGGGAAACAGATTTGCCTGTTGCCTCGACAGCCTTCGCCGAGTTTTATTAACATTAACCACTGTTTTCCACCATTCAAGATGAGTAATTCCCTTTACATGACAAATACCTGACAACATAATCCACCTGGAATTGGAAGGCTAACATTTTGGAAATACATGTATCGTAAGAGACCTTGCCCTTTGCAGCAAAACTGGTCTTACATTGGTTAAATCTAGACTATGAATGCGTTCGCAATATTCCTTGTTACAAAAACCCAGGTGGTGAGTCTATCACATTGAATACGGTGTGTGGCAGGAGTATTAACTAGCCCTACTTTAGCGAAGATGCTCTGCTTGGTTGCAATAACAACTGGCATTTAATGATGGAAATACAAAAAATAAGTAATCTGGAACTGGTAACTCGAGCTTTACAGCCAATAAAACTACAACGATAAGTACAATAACTACAAGGTACACTGTAACTACATGTACAAGCAAGTTTGACTATCCACTTCAATTCAATTCACATTTATTTCCATACTCTTACGGGAGCAAGATAAAGCACAGGAAAGTCATGAAATTCGTAATATCATTGTATAACACTGTACATGATTGATTAATAAAAACATTAGTCACAGAAATCAGAGTAATGAAAAAAAACAACTTACAAAAGAGAAAACAATAGCAGAAGCATCACGGAATTAATGAGTATGGAGGCTGTTCAGGGAAGCCAGGGCTTATGGGGAACAGCCTTTGGACAGACATGACAGACTGAACAAAAACAAGACAGACATGGCAGACAAGACAAAACAAGATAGGCATGGCAGACAAGACAAAACAAGACAGACATGGCAGACAGGACAGAAACAAGACAGATGACGAACAGACAAGACAAAAGACAAGACAAAACAATAATTAATGGACGAAAATCTGATCAGCTAATTTGAAAGCCAAAGAAGGCAATGATAATCCACGAAGTAACATAATAAAATAAATATAAATAAGACAATTAAAGAGCAAGCTGTGCCGTGTAATGGGATAGGAGGGCTCTTTTATACGAAGTTTTGAAACAACCCAAAGAAGATTGACCTTTAATTTGATTGTCGATGGTGTTCCAAAGTCGGGCTCCATAAAAGCGAAGTGTGTGCATTGAATAAGAGGTACGAGTGAAAGGAATATAAAGATTACACCGGGATCTAGTAGAATAGCTGTGAACAGTTTCAATAGATCTAAAGTAAGAGGCAAAAGTGGAAGGGAGGAGGTTACGATAGAATTTGTACATGAAGATACCAGTTTGAAGTTTATGTATGTCAAAGACAGTAAGGGTGCGAAGTTGTGCAAACAAGGGTGCACTGTGAGCACGAGAGTGTGAGAGAGTGCATATTCTAATGGCACGTTTTTGAGAGACAAATAAAGAATGCAATTTGCGACTACTTGAATTCGCCCAGACGATATTGCAGTAGGAGAGATTCGGAAGAATAAGTGTGTTATGTAATAAGACCAAAGAGAAAGAGTTGTCTTCGCCAATTAATGATTGGTGTGAGAAAAAAATGCCCATTTTGTATCTGTCTAGCATGTTTGGCAGGTAACTTCCCCTTCCTCATCTTTTTGGGGAAATTACACCCTACCCCAACCACTTAGAGGTACAAAGGAGGAAGTCTGGGGGAAGAATTCAACAGGCCCAGGGAGGGGTGAGAAAACAGAAATTTACACCCAAACCCAGTCCCTTTGTATTAATGACTGGATGGTTGGTGAAGTATGTCCTCATGAGCTACTGCTCAAAGCACAAAGCACAAAGTACTAAAAGTGCCCCTAGACCCGTGCAGTCCGTATGACTCACTCCCCAAGTGAACTATACCGAGTTCACAATCCAGTGCCTGTCTCAGGACACATACACCCCCAAGAACTACATGTACCTTATTCAAATACCCCTAAGGGACCAGCACATGTCCCTACCCCCTGGGCTAGATATTCCACTGCCCCTGTAACTCTCAGACATGCAAATGCATACTGTACATGTATATAAATGGTGAGCTCTACGAGTTCACATAACAAAGTAGGCCAGAACTACAGGCCATACCATCCCCCAAGCACTACTAACATCTGGCCTGGGGGACTATACCGAGTCCCCTCCCCATGGCTAGAGAGCCACGGTCCCTGTAGTGCTCAGATAAAATATAACAGACTGTATCGAGGCCACATAGCCCCCTGGACTGTACCAAGTTCAACTCCGCCAATGATGAACTATATTAAGTCCATATGTTACCCCTGGACTGTACCGAGTCCCAACCCCTCACTGACTCTGCCAAGGGCATTGGCCCGGTTTGGGCAGACAACCATCAATCCCCTCAACCAATCCAACTGCCCCAATACAATCTGCCATGGATCAACTGGCCATTGAGACGACAACAGTTTTTATTCCACTACCGCTAATCCTACGGGATGTATAGTACTATGGGAAGGTGGGTGGGGATTTTTTATACGATTTGCTTGGCGAAGGCGTGGGAAAAATGAGGCCGAAAAAGCCTGAAGTTGCCTTCAGTGCGGAGCAACCTGAACTTTGATTGGTTGTTTGCCTGGCAGCCACAAATGGCTTGCTTCATTACATGCCTTAAGGGCTATTGGAAAATCTGTCCTCCGTACCCCGGCCAAAGGGGTTCTCCAGGGACGAGCCCAGGAAAACTGTATTGTTGAAGAGGAAACGCAAACTTGAAGGTAAATTTGCCAACCACTATTACCGCACAAAGCCATGGAAAAAATGCATATTGGGATGCTGTAATTCATCCAATGGTCTGTCAATCCACCTCATCTGTGCACTGCCCAGGCTCTCAGGAACGTCCTGTAGTCCATGAATTTGTGTGACACAAATAACATGAGCTGGGCTCTGAGTGTTAAACATGAACAGTGTTTTTCTCGATTTCCCTCAAAGCAGTTAACTAAAAGAATAAAAAACAGATCCTTGAAATGGTACACCAAGTAAATCAAAATGTCCAAATTGGCAAATTTTGACATATTGCAGTACATGCACATCCTTTACACTGCCTTTAAAACATATCCCACATCGAAGCAGTCAGTAGTTGATTCATGTATACATGTGGATTTTTCTGCTTAACACTGATACTGTTGTCCCTAAACTAGAGGTGTGTGTTTATGGGTAGTAAAGGGAAGTGGATACCTGATTCCTGAAATGGGTGGGTACCTGTGATTATTAAAATAGTGACAAAAATACAATAGTTGAGTATTTTCCATTGTGGCCCCGCCCACTCTACTGCCAAGCAGCTGACCTAAGCGTCTACAAATGTAAGTGTGAAATAAAAATAAAAAAATCTTGAAAACTCCAACCTCAGGTGAATGGCTATCAACCACTTGCTGCCGGGTGGATTTTTCTTGAGCAAGAGAAGATGCCGGGTCCTTTCCAAGATTTTCATTTCATTACATTTATTATTTTGCAGGTCAATACAATAAAATGACAAAAAAAAAAAAAATTGATTAGACTAAACAGAAAATGGGACACAGATTACAAAAATAGCTATGGAATACAGACAGTATTGATACAAAATACATATAAACATGTATAGAATAAATTTAAAAACATTATTTAAAACCTCAAATAAAAGAATAAAAAATTAAAACACATAGAACCCACTTTTAAAAAAAATTCTTTACATAATGTGCACACCTGGCACAAACCAGAGAGATTTAAGTTTTGAGGTAAACAAGGTGTGACTAAACAAGACACTGTTAGTTCCATCAGAAGGCAAAGTTGCCCACTCATGTGGGAATCTAACAAATAAGGAATGGAACAAAGCATTTGTTCTGGAGTAATGATGAGTGAAAACAACTTGATCCATGTGCCGCTTGTTAACCCAGACAAAATTGTCTATGCTCATATCAAATCTATTATAAAAACATTTAACAAAAATGACGGATAAAAAATGAAATCTATTAATAAGATACGGCAGTCCAAGTCTGGTGCATCGGAGAGAGTACTCAATGTTGACAACATTGGAATTAGTGAAATGTCTCCGGGAGAGGCCCAAACATGATCTAGTAAATCTCCTCTGTAATCCCTCCAACATGGTTTGTTGAGAGAGAGTACTTGGGCACCAGACTGGGACTGCATACTCTAAACAGGACGAACAATGGCACAATACAATTTAACAAGAAGTTGACCATCTTTACAACTTACAAGTCATCTATTGAACCCCCACATTCTGTTAGCTTTAGAAACAACAATGTTTACATGCTTATTCCAAGAAAGATCTCTCGAAAGATAAACGCCTAGATATTTCTAATGATCGACAATTTCAAGGCTATGAGAACCTATATTGTATGATGGTTCAGGTGGGTTTTTAGAACGTGTAATGGTCATCAATTTGCATTTATCAACATTAAGATGCAGTTTGTTGAGATTGCACCATATGTCAATCTGGCGCAGGTCCGACTGTAAGATACGCTCATCTTCCACACTAGTGATAACTCTATAAATGACAGTGTCATCAGCATATTGTCTAAGACTGGACTTGATACAGAAAGACAGGTCAAAAGCAAAAATATTAATAAGTAATGGCCCCAAAACCGAACCTTGTGGAATGCCAGATGGGACTGAGGCCAAGTTAGAATGTGCCCAACAAAATGGTATACGTTGTTGGCAGCCAGTAAGGTAGGATTCAAACAGTGCAAGGGTGAACCGCAAATGCCATATTTATGTAACTTTTGGTAGGATTCAAACAGTGCAAGGGTGAACCGCAAATGCCATATTTATGTAACTTTTAGTAGGATTCAAACAGTGCAAGGCTGAACCGCAAATGCCATATTTATGTAACTTTTGGAGGAGAACACTATGACTCACCCGATTAAACACTTTTGACCAATCCAAAAAGATGGCGTCAATGCGAGGGGGATTCACAGCGTCCAAAGTAACAGCCCAATGATGATATAAAGTAGTGAGTTGGTTAATGCAAGACCTTTTTGGAAGGAAGCCATGCTGGCAGTCAGAGACTATACCGCTCTTGTACATGTGTTTAACAAGATGGCATTTTCCTGGCATTTACTGACCGTCGAGCAAACTGAAATGGGTCTGTAATTGGCAATGTTATGAGAGTCACCGGATTTATGTATGGGGATGATATTGGCAAATTTCCATTCAGTGAGAATCTTACCAATGTTTAGGGACAAATTAAAAATCAAAGTTAAAGGGTAAGCAAGACTGTTAGCAGCAATTTTGAGTAACATGGGAAAAATATCATCAAGACCTGGTAATCTGTAGGCTTGAAGAGTGTTCAGTAATTTCTTGACCTCAGAATCGTTGGTCTGAATACTGGACAGGCAGAATTTATTACAAGCATGATTACATGTAATACCGCGGGATAGGTCATTATCTTTGGTAAAATTATTTTGGAAATTGGCACTAAATTCATTAGCGATGGCACTAGGATCACTAGTGATGTAATCGCCAATACGGAGGCTAGAACTGGAGGTTTTCTTACGGTTAGAACTAACAAAAGACCAAAATTGCTTAGCAATAGCATTAGCTTCGCAATTTAGAGCTAGGTCCTGAATGTAGTTATTACAGAACTTATTAGTGAGTTGTTTCACTTGGTTACGTAAAGATCTGTATTTGGCCCAAAGATGAAACAATCCCCTTGGCTAGGAAAAAAACATAGGGCCTTTAAAGCTGCTCGCGATGTGGCGGTAATGCCACATCGCGAGCAGCTTTAAAGGCCCTATGTTTACTTCTAGCCAAGGGGATTGTTCCACTAGATATCCAAGGCCATCTTCTGTTCCCTCTTCCTCTAGCTACTGGAACAGTATCTCGAACAGCCGCAAACAAGAGATCCTTGAAATTATCCCGAACTTGATCAATGTCCAGCCCAGGTGACAAGTAAAAGTCCCAATTGATATGAGCGAGGGTGTCCGTTTTCAAAATTCTTCAAAAATTCATCATTTCATTTAATGGCTGTTTAACTTCACTGACTCCTGAATATTTCAGCCAGGCCTCCAGCCTTGGAAAAAGAACCCAGATTGTGCGGAGTTACGTAAGACTCTTTTGTTCCCGAAACCAGCACAGTGCACTGCACACTAAATACCAGCATACTAATCTAACAATGGAAATTTGGCTACAATAGGCCAACAATGCATGTACAGCATGCCTGGCCAGACTGACACACAACTCAGGGGGAGTGACGGATGAGAGGAGCAGACTAAAACCAAAAAAATATAAGAGGGGAAGAGCGAATTACTTAACATAGACTATTTTCATTACAGAATCAAACGGGCGTAAGTACTTGCGCCCGTCATTATGATTTACAGACGCATTTCTGAGACAAACAGGAGCATTTAAGCTACATGTACCTACGCCTGTTAATTTCGAGCCCTTTCATTTCAATTTTGTTTAGTTTGGTGTTGGCTTGAGCCACTTGCGTTTCCATAACCAACTGTCCTTGCAATGTAAAAAATTCAGAGAACAAGTCAAAGTGTTTTTAGAAGTCAAAATTTCACATTAATATGACTGCAACCCTATACACTGTTTTTCATAAACTACTTTACAGTAAATCTCTCTGCTTTAAAACAATTTTCAACTTTTAACTTGTTATATTATGGACACTCAAAAAAAATCATAAATGCTGTAAAATATTTTAACCTGCATCAACATGTACAAGTGTATACATGAAACCATTAAAAATGTCATTACTGGGCAAAAGCTAAATAAAAGAATTTAGTTAAAGATTTAAATTTAAGAAAATCAAAATGCACAGCATATGAAATATGCCGTGCATGTTGATTGTAAACATTGTAAAACATGTAAAAATTGAATACCTTTGAGTTGTCAAACACAGTCTCTTTCCCCCACATTGGTGCAATCCTATTAGCGGTAGAATCAAACTTTGCAAACATTTTGAAGAAAAAATGAGGAACTTTCATCTGTGCTGGGCGATAACCTTAGAAAGGAATGAAAAAGATAGACAGATGTATTAGATGCTGTTTTGGTCCGAGTGCACTCATCAGTCCATAGATTAAGGCTACACAGCCTTTTTTAAGATTCATTTTTGAAAATCACATCACTCAACATTCAGTACTGCTGAAATTTCTCTGAGCTGTTCCATTCATGTTGGCCTCATCCAGCTTTGAGGTCAACTTGTATCTCACACAAATCAACCTTTAGCAACTGAAATCCACGTACATGTATCTGCAAGCAACTGGGATAAGCACAATTTCAAGATGTCCTCAACATTACAGCAGCATCATTACCAGTTCAGTAGTAACTGACGTTTTTCATTTGCAGAAAACATTGATTGAGAAATGTATAAAGTAGACAATTATCGGTAGGAATAAATGTCTGCACTGACTAATTTATAGACCTTAGTCACAGAATAGATATACTTGCATTTTCAGAATGTACAGAATATTCTTTGCACTAGGGTGTGTGAAAAATGCAATTGGAGAATGTGAGACTTTTAGGATAATTAAATGAACAAGATGCAAACATGTGGGTCATATCTTTTAGGATACACCATTGATTTCATACAAAGTCTCCTGATGAAACATGTATAAATTAAGCTTGAAGTCTACATTGTACATTTATTTTATAAGTTTGTAGTTTGAGTTTTAGGCAAAAGGTATTAAATTGGTATGGTAAGTGTACAATTTGGTTTGTCTTCTCGTGAAGCGTGTCCATGTATAGTGTTTGATTCTTTCAGCATCTGAATCTCATTGTACCCGACAATACACAAGTGCAAGGGCATTTTCAAGAGATAACTGGCCATGCATTTGTGGCAGACAGCCTGTAAGTGCTTAATGGTGTTATGCACAGTGGTTCATAGCATGAGGCGACACTGAGAAATACGAAGGATTGGATTACCTTTAGTCTCAAATGCTCTGGCCAAGATGCAATTTTAGTATAGTTTGATTGAGAAGATATGATAATGGGGATATCATAAGATTGCTCACAGTGAGCAGTTATTTGATGACTAAATGAGGTCAGGAAAATCTCAGAAGACAGTAAGCGAGTTCACGTAGTACGACTCGATAGCCAATTGTGGGCAATAAGCCTACATGACCAGACCAGCCCCTCGATATTCAAAGAAGGATGACTCCAGGTAGGATGTGCAATTTGCGGCACGGACCAAATATACAAAGTTTCAGTTTGACCTGGCAGTTATGAGGAACTTTGTCAGCGATGGCCTCAAGAAACCTGTTTTTTTGGCAACATCACAGCTGTAGATACTTTCATACTTGCGATGACAGATCACAAACACATATATTCAGAAATAAAATATGATTATAAAAACAATGGAAAATGTTAAAAATCAGATTAGGAAAGAGGTGGAAGAAGAAGAAAACATTCTCACAATCCTTCTCATTTCAACAATCATTGGAGCAGAAACTTGAAAGGGGGATTGAGGCAACAGAAGTTTTTTACAGCGTGGAAGAACATATTTTTTCTTTTGGCCACCCATAACAAAGTAAGGCTAGGGTTTATAAATAAAGCGAAGGTCTATTTTGGCATACAGAGCACCGAATACACCAGTTGTGATATAAATCAAGATGCCTTTCAACAAGATTCAAGGGATAAGCCCGAAAGGAAGAAGTGAAAGGCAATATTTCTACAAGAAGTGGACTTAACCCCTTCACACTGGGAGACGGCATAAGCCGCGCCAGGAGAAAAGTCTAATAACTGGGAGACGGCTGTAGCATCATACCAAACTTTATTCAGTGTACATCTGTAATTACTGGGACCAGGGACCTTTGCATTGAATGGAAATCTGGGGCAACCTGGAGAGTTGGTTGATCCCCTGATACTTGGTAAATGGGATTTTTTTCATCAGAACACCCCATTGTCTTTGATTGAATACCCTGGGTAATCTCCATGGAGCAGCGCTCGAGGCTGCGGTCAGGGCTTATGCAATGCATTCTGTGTGGGCTCAAAGCGCAATGAATACAGGCCATTGACAACGTGTGCGCACCATTGTTTACAGCCCTGCTGGACTGGGAACACGTGGGCAGCACCGCAGCACCCCAGCACCACACACTCGGGATATACACGGGCCATTCGTTATTTGTTTCGTCGAAAAGCAGCATTTTCTGAAGTGCTGGGTATACATTTGCTTGGCTGCTTCCTGGCCATTCAGTTGCATTACACAATGTCTTCAAGTGAAGAGAAAACTTTGACAGCAACAGCAACTGACACATCGTTATGAGGAGAACACAAATATGTGATTGTCTCCTCTTGAACAAGCAAAGGATGGCCGGCAGTTGGGCTACTGCAATGCCATCCAGAGCACAGTCAGTCCATGAGAATGGGTCCCTCTGCAAAACATCACTGAGATAACAGGTGTGAATGTGGAATGGGTTTTCCAACTAGCAGCTTTACAAATGTCTATCACAGGAACCCCTTTGAAATGGGCCCATGAGGATGACGTGCCACATCATGGGTAAGAATATGCCTTAGACTTTGGTCATCAGAGTCAGAAGGCCAATCCACGTTACCAAATTACAGCAAAACGACCCACCTAGCAATTGTATCCCTGGAAGCTGGACGATGAGGTTGGGTAGAAGTGATGAATAGATATGTAATTGGCCCCTGAATGTCCTTCGTCCTATCAAGGTACCATTTCAGCATGCGAACAGGACACCAAAGTTTATCCGATGATGATGATGCTAAGGACTGGATTGCTGAGATGAAGATATCCGGGGGATGGAAGGACGGAGTTTGATTCTTAGTAAGGAAGCCTAACTCCGGAACAAGACATACCCCCAAAGGCTTGAATGTGACCCTCGGCTATGGAGAAAGCCTTAATTTTGCAACCCCAACGAGAAGTCACCACAGCCAGTATGAATACCAGTTGATGCTGAGGTGCAGGAGGGAGGCACGGCCTGCTGGCTCAAAGGGGGGTTGAGACAGAAGTCGGAGGACATAGCCAAGACATCACGCAGGAACAAGATGCTGCAGGGGAGGCCGTTCAATAAATGTTCCACGTAAGAGGTGGTGGATCGCTGTGTTGCTAGATATCGACAAGCCATCAGCGAAGCTGCTGTGCACCGCCGTGATCGCGGAGTGTTAATTTCGAATTGTGGAGACAAGGAGGCCAGAGTGGAAAAGATGAACAAAAAAATCGGTCACGACTCAAAGAGGTGCAACGGTTGGATCCACCATTGCGCTACGAATCAAAATAATGTAACCAGCTGTCATAAATCTTTCTTGTGGACTCTCGTCGACCCTTGGCAGCCAAGGCGGCAGTGTCTTGAGAAAGGCCTCCTGCTCAAAGGATCACTTGACAACACCCAACATGTTAAGTGTAGGTGGAGTGGGGTCTGGATGCAGTAGACGAGACCTGGGTTGAAACAGCAAATCCGGACGTGGAGGCAGTAGAAGGAGAATATCGACCAGAAGCCTGATTTATTATTAAATTTCTAATATTTAAATATTCCGGTAAATTCGGTTGGGTACAGTATTCTTCAAATCATATACTGATGTAGTCATCGTCAACATCGTATTTTGTTGAATACCGATGTATCGCTTTTTTCATAGTGACATCATCAAAATGTCAAATGTTGGCATGGATTTTACTCTTTCGTTGCTTAAAGAAGGCGTGACACCTGATCTACGTGGGGACATATTAAGTCATGAACCCCAAACATGACAGGTGATGAAGTCAATGACAACATCAGACCCTTACAGATCCCACATGGCGTCTGCCGATGAATGCGAGAGTGGTTTGGAGTGTATATCATACAGTACACCATTCTAGTCACAGTTACAAAAAGTGAAATTCAGTTTTTGCGCCAAAATGTCCAGGATAGTGCAACAGATGTCATCAATAGTGGTCCTGCACTGTCTTTCTTAAATTTTGTATACAGAATATCTGATATGTGCAATCAATTATTGTTACATTAGATATTATCAAAGAATTACATTTTTAGAGTGGCAATGCATATTTATGATTATGCAAATAAGGGTGGAGTTTGCAGACCGATGTCTCTTGAGAATACACTCTTTAAGGCCCTTTATCTCCTTAAGTAGATTATCCGATCGGGTTTAAAATCTTGCAGATATATTCAAAAGAGAGGGCTTTCAAGGAATATTGACCGGATGTGATGATGAAGTCATGAGGAGAAAAATCACCTGACGTTAAAGGTGCACTTTCTCTACAAGGAACTTTGGCAATTATTTTCAGTCCGATCAATTTCAAATGTGGTATAGTAATTAAACATCATCAGATGATGAGCCTCGAAACTTTTTGTATTGTGACCTCATCAGGAGTCACGTGACCGCAATTCAAAGTTCATTCTTTAAAGTATAATAACTAGTAAACTATTTGACCAATTTAACTCAAATTTGGTGTGCACATGGTCAGGGACGTGTTGTAGATGAAAATTGATATCTTGACCTCATGTGACCTGTACTTCTGGTTTGACCGGAAGTTGTATTTTAACACACAAATCATCATATCTCATGAACTATACGTTCAATGGCAGTGATAATTTGTTTTACACATGCCACTTTGGCAATTATTTGTAATCCAATTAATTGCGAACTTATGATACTCGTTGACAGTCATCAAAAGACAATTAAAAAACATTTTGGGAACAGCTATGTGTTTGTTCACAAACACCACCTCTAGTTTATTACTGATTTGCTGAAACTGAAAGAAAATTCTGAAAAATAATTTGATAATAGGACTCTTGGGTATAGATGTAATTAACAAAGACGAAAAAAAAGATTTTTTTTTCGTTCTCATAGCGATTCTCAGCCAAAGTTCAGGACTACTCTCATTAACATTGATAATATTGTGTAGCAGAAAAACGTGTACAAAACCTATGGGGAAAACTGCAGCTTTACATCATGTGACCCTGGTGAAGTTATTTTGACGATTCTTTTTTGGAGGGAGCCTTTCTTCATTAGGGAATTCATGAGTACATTGAAGGAAATAATTCAGATTTACCAACGTGCTGAAGATAAGCTCTTGAAATACGTGTACAAAACCCGTGGGGAAAGATTAAATATCCAAAAATCAATTTAAAATTTTGTGATGACATCATCATAACGTCATATAATAAGCATAATTCTTTCATCAGGGTCTTTGTTGTCTGTAACTTTGAAGTTGATCAAACCTTTCAAACTAACCCAAATGCTGACTTGAAAACGTGTACAAAGTCAATGGGCTGAAATAAATATTGAAAATTCAAATCACATGATGACGTCATTTACTTACAATAATTTTTCTTTCAGGGTCTTTATTGGCTGTCAGTTTGATAACGATCAAACATCGCAAAGGTTTCAAAACTGTGCCATGAAAACATGTACAAAGTCAGTGGGCTATAAACTCGTTTGCAGAAACACTGCTCCTGTAAGTTGAAGTCATATGATTTGCGCTCAAACTGAACAATTTTTATGAAATATTATTTCATATTTGGACTCTTAGGCAGATTTCAAATCAAATAACAGCGTAAAGTACCCGATTTCTCTCTCGTTCTTATAGTAATGTTGAGCTGAAATTAAAGACTACTTGTTCATTTGTGTTAAGTAGAAAAACGTGTACAAAACCTAAGGGAAAAATTAAATATTCAAAAATGAATATAAAATAAGGTGATGATGTCATCATGATGTCATCCCTTTGCAATAAATCTTGCATCAGGGTCTTTGTTGGCTATCACTTTGGGAACGATCAAACATTACAAAGTTACCAAAAATGTGGCTCGAAAACGTGTACAAAGTCAACGGGCTAGAAACACGTACGCAGGAAAACTGCTCTTTTAATTTCACGTGATTTTTGTCTGAACTGGAAAAAACTTATTATTTGATATTTGGACTCTTGGGTATATTTGCAATTGAACGGAAGGGAAAATTTAGTCTGATTTCTCTTTCGTTCTGGTAGTAATTCTCAGTCGAAGTTGAGGACTGCTCACGCATTATGCTGGACAATGTGTGTACAAACCCTATGTTGTGCAACAACGCCATCTATGGTTCAATATACGACAGTTTGTTGAAAATTGAAACCCCAGGCAGGTGTAACCGTAATTCTGAAATAGTGCCCTCATAGCCTGGTATATGACAGTCCGAAAACTGCATGCAACTTTTCCATTTGAAACAACCAACAAAAAGGAATACCAGAGTCTGCCTTCTTTAACCGTGTTCGCTCGAGTGTAAGCCAAGAATAATAGTTGAAAAGTGGGCCCAGGATCTCAATTTTTACGGTGGGTCTTTTACGCGTCCCGGCGTGAAGGGGTTATGGCTCAGATTTAATGTTAACTTTCTGAAATTTGTTGCACTCCTGCCAAAGAAAATGGCTAGTCAATGTCCATCATTAACATATCGTGATCAGAGACTGTTACATGCAAGACCTACTTTGTGACTTCACTGTACATTTACATGTGATTTCATACACGAGGAGTGGCACATGAATTGTCCGCCGGTTAATCGTAGCAAGTTTTTGGCGATCGTGTGCTGGTGGGAAATCAAGGAGTGGGGTGTGCAGTATTTATCGTCTGGATTTTTTATTCAATTTTCACTACAGAAATGTTTTAAAATGTTGGAAACATTGCAGAGTATTTCCAAACAATATTGTTCTGATTTTTGTTTCTTTTCTTTCTTTTTTTCTTTTTGATGTGGTTGGGCAAATGGTTTCCGTGCGTAATTTAAAACTTGCTCTCCTATTTCATCCTTACGAAAGTATGAAACGGAATTTGAATTTCTGAAGCAGAATTTGGGATTTGGCAAAACGGAAAATACCCATTTTTGAAATGGAAAATCATTGGCTCTACATCTATTATGACAAGAAAGATGAAGGTATAGATATCCTTTGTTACAAGCGTTTCTGTGAGAAGGTGGCAAAAAGCGGCATATTTGTGGAGCCTAAGACACTGCCACTAACATCTGCTGCTATACAGTATCGTAGTCTGCAAGTATACTTCCAGATTCAGACTTGGACAGCTGGGCAATTCAAACCAGAGGAATGGGGATGGAAGGTCACTACTGGCCAGTTACTTCCGCTACAGACACATCTCCCTCCTGCAGCAGACGTTGATCAAGATTTTCAGGTGTAACTGCAAGACTGGCTGCAACACCTACTAATGCACTTGCAAGAAGATTGGCATTGACTGTACATGGATGTGTGTAGTGTGTAATGGTGTAAGTTGTGCTAATTCATCTCAGATGGAAATTGATGACGGCAGTGCTTCTGAATGATTTGACAACTAAATGAATGAACGCTTCAGTCTTTCAGTTATTGCTTATTGCTGTTTGTTTGAAATGAAAAAGTTGCATTTTAATGACTTTAATGTTTACTTAAATTTGTTGTATCAGGCAAACTGATGGGAATTTTCTGACAGTTTTTATTGTCTCTAATTGAAGACAACATACATATATATTTAGGATGGAACTTTTATAAAAAATTCTGGAGATATCTTTATTATTTTAACATCTTTCAGCATGGGCTTGGGTGATAGTACCTATCTATTTGTACATATGTCAAACAGTAATAACCATTAAACTATCACTGCAGAAACAACTTTAATACAGCATTTTTATAATAGTGTTAACCTAATATACATTCATCATGTTCACTGCCCTGAAATCTTTGCTTTGAATTGTATTTCATTTCCATCTAGTACTATGATACTAAGTCGGGGCAAAAATGTGAATTTTCTCTGAAAAGTGGGAGGTGATTTGCATAATATGCAAATTTTATGCACAATATTAACTTCAAAGTGCACCTATCATTTTCACTGACCATGGAAATAAGGGTGTGGAAACTTGATTTGTTTGAACTGGGTACTCAGATGTGAAGTTACAATGGAAATAGGTATTCCTTTTAAAGGAGGAAACTAATTTGCATATTATGGAAATTAGACTATTTTCCCATGCCAGGATTTTTAGGACTTTTAGTATGGTGTTTTGGGGTTCATTGTGAAATGCCCTACGGTGAAATAAATTCTTTTACAATTAGTTGTAGGTTCCCCCCAAAATTTGCCAGATTTACTTGACTACTTTTCAATGATCCCATGTATTAAAGGAGTTAAAAGGCATAAGTATAGCATTTTGATTGCAGTGGTAAATTCCATTGGACAGAAAAAAAAAATTCGTCTTGGCGATTCACGATTATCTCCACCACACATGATTGGATTTAGTTTTAACTTTTCAAGAGCTTCAATTGGATGCCTCCTCAAAATACCTGACAATTCTTTTAGGAGAAAATTTATGTTAATACTTTAGGGTCGTGTTTCTCTTTTTTGTGTAGAATGTGTACAATGACAGAAACTATCAGTCCATTTGTCTTGGCTACAGATAAGCTGTGGGAATAGGCTTATTCAAAGCAGATAAGAGTTTGGAACTTGTGTAACCATTTGGATGTTAATATGACCATTATTACTAGTAAAAGCAAATTATTTTCCAACACTGCATTTCAAGCCTGTCTTTAAAAAAATACTAAAATCAAATGAACATTATATACCTTGGTCATGGAATTCTTCATTTAGTACTTGTGACATGTCACTCATCCAAATATTGCCTGATGTGACAATGAACCGCTGACCTGCAGTACAGAATAAAACAAAAACTTCCATTTCTTTGAACTAGTTATTCAGATACCAAACTGTGTAAATATTTGTCCTTGGTTGAATTTTATAAAAAAATGAATGTTTGAGTGCAATGGTAAGATCAAGAGCTACTACATTCATTTGCAACAGAACATAGGGCTTTTCCGCATATCTAAATTTGACAAGGGGTCTTTTGTTTGGTGGGGCTCGGACTGGCGTGCTCTCCGTGATCCCGAGGGATGTCCGCAGCGCAGAACAGTTGGTCAATTTCGCGATACTGCCTAACCCAGTTCTCCACTTGAGTCCGGCACGCTGTCCCGAGGACGGCCAGAATATCCTGGCTGAAATGTCGAGTTAACACTCATTGGTTCTTCTAAGAACCACACCTCTTCCAAAGAGATTGATTCCATGGTGTACCCGCAAACCTTCATGTTATGTAACTTGCACCATGCAAAGTTTCAAATCTTCCTTACCTGGTGCTTCAGGATGTGTCATGGCAGCAATGTGACTTGCTGCAACATCTCGGACATCTGCCACGCTGAAGTTCATTTTGGGAATAAGGGGTGGGTCCCTACACATCAGTCTTTTTACTACCTCCATACTGGTACAGCTGGTGCCAGAAATGACTGGACCCATGACATATCCTGGATTAATCACAGCCAGCTCAAAAGTTGGATCACCTGCAAATAAACAATAACTACAGTGTAAAAAATTCAGAGACACAAACACATATGAAATGCATTTAAATAGTCAATTCTGACACAACCTAGTTTCCATATGGTTATTCAACACTTACAGCTTACAAGATGTCAAGATACAGAGGAGTCAATGAAAAAGACAGTATGTGATGTCATGTGACGAAATAGAGACATAAATGACATCCAGAAAATTTGGGGATTTATTATTTTTTGGGGGGGGAGGGACAATTTTTGTGTGTGTGAGGTGCTCTTTTAGGGGATTATTGTTTAATTGGTATTTTGACTCGGGGTATTTCTTCTTCTTCTTATTCTTACTTTTATAGGTTTATTTATTTCACATTAGGTGGCCAACTGCAGCCAAAAAGGCTACATTGCTGCAACAGTAACATTACAATTAAAAGTCCAAAAAACAAATAGGAGATTTAATAAAAAAAAAATGAAAATGATGCTAAAACTTATTGTAAAACCCATATAAAACGAAATAAATGTACCTAAAAACACACACAAATAAATATAAATATAGACACACACAAAAAACACGAACACGACACAAATATTACACTAATACTGAATCAAAGGACGGGGAGAGGGTGTTGGGGACATGAGAAGGGGAGGGGGTGGAAAAAGGGAGGGGAAGTGACAGGGAGGGGTAGGGGAAATCAATGCCAACAGAGAGGTAATGTATGACAGCGGGCTGTATTTGTACCGATTAGTTGTGCACCTGACCATTGACAGACTAGCAAGCCATCTAGCAAGGCAACAGCATATTGTACATACACATGTACATTGTAAGTAGAGCTTATCTGTCTGTTTGCCAACAGGACAGATGGCTTTTTCGCATTCTTTTATACATTTGAACGACTACGGCATCATCACATCAAGTCATTTTGCGTATATAACACCCCTCTTTTAAGTTATCTACAAAGTTTCAACCTGATAGAACATGTACTTCAGGAGATATTGATTTTAATGTCACGTGACTTGTCTCCTGATTTCATCACCATCACATCACGTCAAAAATCCTCTAAAGCACTCCCTTTTCAAGATATCTGGAAGATTTGAACCCGATCGGCCATCTACTTTGGGAGATATACGGCTTTAAAGAGTTCAACTTTAATGTTACATGACTTGTCTCTTCATGATGTCATCATCACATAAGGTCAATTTTCCTCTAAAGCACTCTCTATTCAAGATATCTGCAAGATTTGAACCCAATCGGACATGTACTTCAGGAGATACAGGGCCTTAAAGAGTGTATTCTCCGTTCCTGTTAGTCTGCAAACCCCGCCTTATTTGCATAATCATAAGTATGCATTGTCACTCTAAAAAACCGAAATTCTTTAATAATATCTAACATTACAGTAATTGATTGCACATTTCACATTTTCTGTGTACAAAATTTAAGAAAAAAATTGCAGGACAACACTAGACGACATCTGTTGCACTATCCTGAACATTTTGGCGCAAAAATGAATTTCACTTTGGATAACTGTGACTAGAAGTTGTACTGTATGATATACACTTCAAAAGTACACAAATGATATGGTCATTGTGCGTAGTACGATGCAAAGTACGAAGTACGATGTACGGTACATCGAGTCAATTCCATATCACACGCCAGAGTGGGCCGAGTGCCGTTTTGGGCGCTAAATTTGCACAAACTATAGACTGATACCAAACTACGGGCATTCGATACATGAATCATAAAGTAAGAGTACTCCAGACAAGTGCTTTTATTCTTTATTCACAAAATTCCCTGAAGTTGAAAATATTGTAAAAATAATGTACAGATTGTAAAATCATGATTGAAGAACAAAATTGTAAAAATTACGCTTAAATAAAATAAATGTTGGCATCTCATGTGTGAAACCTTAGCACACGTATTGCACCCTCTGGCAAAGTATGTACTTGTAGTGGCTCTATGGGAAAGACGAGCACTCTTAAAGTTACATGTGTGCTCTGTCTTGGCATGGGTCCAATTTATGCTGACACAAATTTCATGCATTAGCCTAAATTAACAAACCAATTGACGGTATTTCAGCAAACCAAGATAAAGAACCAGAAGATAGAAGTCTGTAACAAACACACAAATGCTATGTACCTGTCCATGTGCTTACCTCTGGATTTTAATTCCTCCACGAAACTCCATGCTGCTTTTTCTGCCAGCATCTTACTTTTGGAATAGGGATCCAAAACATCAACATCAGGCCAATCAGATTCACATGCTGCCTTCTCTGAAACCTTGCTGAAATCTAATACAAGCAAACATAAACAGATCAATAATTTTTACTAGGTATGTACTTTTTGAAATTTTACAATGGGTAGGCCATATGGTGTACATGTATGCAGGGCCATGTTCCATCGAGGCCCTGCATAGAGTAAATGTTATAAATTATAGTAGGAAGTAAAATTCACAGGCTAAAAGCATCAGTTGATGAAATAGACTAAGAATAAAGTACATGATTTTACATTCTAATTTGACTACATCCAGGGGTTTCAAATGCTCAGTTATTGAGGCAAATTATTTTACACAGTCACTCTGCTCAGAGTGAAATTTGTGGCATATTCTTTGGGCAACAGGCACTTAAGCCTTAAAAGAGCTGCAATCATTCAGACCATCTCATCCCCTGGGGGATGGGGGAAATGAATTTTGTCACCTAAGAACACAGCTGTACCATACTTTATTTTCCTAAAATTGTGTGCATGTCATTGAAAACTCATTTTCAATACAAATGTGAAGTTTAACTTCATCTCTTGTTGCTGTGGAACCCCATTTCGAGCAGAGCTGGGGGGTCCTAAATGGGACAAAAGAGCTGGTCCATGTAACAAACGACAGTACTCGGAACAAAAGACCTGCTGCTGGGAATTGCCATCATTTTTCATGCATTTTTCAAAGGTAATCCATCACTATTTTTAAGCAATATACCATTTTGGGCATAGCGCGCCTGCGGATTTGCACCACGGACAAAAGTGTTCCAGGGCCCCATTAATGAGCGACACAGCACTGCTGCATGCTAATGCAGCCGCGTTTCAAAAGACACCACTTGCATTCACAGGGGACAAAGGAAACTATGCAACACCTCATAATTCTGGGCTTTCTTTACAGGGCGGCGCGCCTGGCTGAAATATTCAGGAGTCAATGAAGGTTACCTGTCAGGTTAGAGTAGCCACCAAACAGTCATTTGTGTAGGTGTAAATGTCCATTAAATGAAATGCTGATTTTTTGAAGAATTTTGAAAACTGAAAACCTTGAAAATCACCCGTATGTGCACTGCACTTTTAAACGCACCCGGCAGCATGTGGTTAAATACAGTCTGTAATTTTGTTACAATCATGTCTCAAAAAATTAATTACATCTTTTAGGAATATGAAATCATCAAACTAAACATTTCTAAACCACACTTCGATTCCATTCACTGCACCCAGAAATCAAACTGTGTTGATATCTGTTTTCATTGTTCCATAGAAATTCCCTTCTGTGGTACAGATACCATAGCTTGGGACCAGTGGAGCTTTGCTTGACTGTGGGGCTGCAATGATGGCATCATTGTCATTTGACCAAAAATAGTGCAGCAAAAGGTTTTCCATGCCACAATATGTGGTTGCCAAGAGACTACTTTCGTGAAATTCTATTGTCAGATACAGCCATCTTCCTCTTCAAGCCTCCAGTTATTCAATTTCAAGTTGAAGTACTGTGTATCTTAATGAAGGTTTCAATGTACTTTATTTCAACAAGGTCTGCATCAGTGTACTGTATATGTTTAAAGAACACTCACTTTAACGTTAATGACTTTTATTCACTTAACATCTATTTCCACATCACAGAATGGAATCTACATATATATTTTTCTGTTACGCATTTCAACTGCCTCTAAGAGTCTGGAATCACCTTGAAATAAGCTTATAGAATGTGATTTTTGCATGAAAAATAAATGCTCTCCCTTATTTTTCACATGTTACATCTAAAAAAAAAAAGAAATAGACCAATTAATTTTGGATTTTTGCCCTGCCCAACATGTATTGTAACAACGTATAGTCAGCGTTTACCCCCGAAGGCTTGTGAGAAAAAAATACCACAAGCGTACTCAAGTGAGACCTGAAACCATGACTTCCTGCTTTATATGCAGACGTCTTAACCACTCGACCACTGAGCTTCCCAGTGTCAGCTGGCTGGTTGGAGTCAGATGCAGCAGTGAACAACTATTTCCAATACCTCTGACTTTAACCAGCCAGCCGACACCACAAGAGCAGTGGCTGAGTGGTTAAGACATCTGCAATGGGTTCGAGTCCCACTTGAGTACTGTAGCGGTCTCCAGCGACGGAGCCTCGGGCGTGCCTTTGGTCGACCCGACGAGCGGCTGTAGAGGCGACCAGGGGGGCAGGTCCGTTTGGAGGCAGTCTACCGCCAGGCGCCGAAGCCTAACAAGTTGCACCCACGGGTCTGGTCTTGGGGGCTGGCAGAAAGGGGGCCGGTACCGTGGGTTACTGGTACTGGGGGATTTCCTGGACGAACTCAATAAAGACTCTGGTTGGCTTCAAATTTGATTGGTTGATTATTTTAATATTGGCACTCTCTTAAACAGGAGACTCCTAAATAGGCAACTCCTAATTAGGCGGCTTGTGGATTTGCAAATTGTTTACACCACCTACGTCTTGACTTGCACTGTTTACTGCTGAATTACATAAAAGATGACCATAAAAGAGATGTGAGTGCTTATCAGGACTAATTACAATAACTGAATGAAGTCGCACTAACCTAGTGCCCAGTAATCACTCTCCAGCACAGCGTTCTGCTCTGACAGCCAAACCAAGCAGCAGTACGAACTCGTCACGCACAAATATGACCGAACAACAGAAAGACAGGAAAGACCGCGAGTAGCTCGCGCGCATTCCTTATATACCCATGCGCGGGTTATGATTATGGGATATAAATGCTTAACTGCAAATAATTAAAGAGGGCGCTCTAACCACCCCACTATTTCGCTACAGTACGCTTGTGGTTTTTTCACAAGTCTTCAGGGCCAAACACTGAGTATACAGTGTTATAATACACCTTGGGCAGGGAAAAAAATCCAAAACTAACATCTCTCAAGCGCTAATCCATCCTTGGAAAAATAGACTGTCCAAATAATGGATCCAATATTGAAAATTCAGGTGTTCCACACATCCCCCAGTCTGTGGAGGTGAGGTGAAGTCTTCCCCCACATGCATGTTGGACGAGTCTGCTGACGAATACCTACCCAAACAGTCAATACATGTGCAATTTCCCATGGGCCTGTAACCCGTGGTTCAGCTTCAAGTGGCAGGAACCAACTATTCATTCAAATCCTTTTTGGATGTAAGGTTAATGTCTCCACTCAAGATTTAAGAAATCATATGGGTATAAAACATTTACAGAATCAAAACAAGTACCACTGTCAGCATACACTGAAATTTCAATAAGAATTACAAATAAAATTTGAAAGTGCAAGTGATTGCTAAAGAGATTAGACACATAGGAGAGATAGCAGAGATAGGAGGGATAGCAGAGATAGGAGAGATAGGAGGGATAGGAGAGAGGGGAGGGATAGGAGAGAAAGCCGAGATAGGAGGATAGGAGGGATAGGAGAGATAGGAGGGATAGGAGGGATAGGAGGGATAGGAGAGATAGGAGAGATAGGAGGGATAGGAGAGATAGGAGAGAAAGCAGAGATAGGAGGGATAGGAGGGATAGGAGAGATAGGAGGGATAGGAGAGATAGGAGGGATAGGAGAGATAGGAGAGATAGGAGGGATAGGAGGGATAGGAGAGATAGGAGAGATAGGAGAGAGGGGAGGGATAGGAGGGATAGGAGGGATAGGAGAGAGGGGAGGGATAGGAGAGATAGGAGGGATAGGAGAGATAGGAGAGATAGGAGGGATAGGAGGGATAGGAGGGATAGGAGAGAGGGGAGGGATAGGAGAGATAGGAGGGATAGGAGAGATAGGAGAGATAGGAGGGATAGGAGAGATAGGAGGGATAGGAGAGATAGGAGAGATAGGAGGGATAGGAGGGATAGGAGAGATAGGAGGGAAAGGAGAGATAGGAGGGATAGGAGGGATAGGAGAGATAGGAGGGATAGGAGGGATAGGAGAGATAGGAGGGAAAGGAGAGATAGGAAGGATAGGATAGGAGAGATAGGAGGGATAGGAGAGATAGGAGGGATAGGAGAGATAGGAGGGATAGGAGAGATAGGAGGGAAAGGAGAGATAGGAAGGATAGGATAGGAGAGATAGGAGGGATAGGAGGGATAGGAGAGATAGGAGAGATAGGAGGGATAGGAGAGATAGGAGGGATAGGAGAGATAGGAGAGATAGGAGAGATAGGAGAGATAGGAGGGATAGGAGAGATAGGAGAGATAGGAGAGATAGGAGGGATAGGAGGGATAGGAGAGATAGGAGGGATAGGAGGGATAGGAGGGATAGGAGAGATAGGAGAGATAGGAGGGATAGGAGAGATAGGAGGGATAGGAGAGATAGGAGGGATAGGAGGGATAGGAGAGATAGGAGAGATAGGAGGGATAGGAGAAATAGGAAGGATTTAAAGAAGAACACCCTCCGCAAGCTACTGAGGGACACTTGCTCCAAAACCGTATTCTCATGTAATAATGAATTGTACCAACAGACTGATGGTGTTTCCATGGGATCACCGCTAGGACCAGTCTTAGCCAATATATTTATGACCGAACTAGAGGAAACAATTATCCCTAAGCTTGAAGATGAAGGTATTATCAAGTTTTACACACACTTTGTTGATGACACACTTATCCTTGCTAAGCCTGTAAACTTTGACAGAATCCTGAAAGCACTGAATTCATTTCATCGGAATTTACAATTTACATTTAAATCATTTGAAGGAACTAGCACTGTTCATTTTCTTGATCTTGAATTTAACTCCTGTGAAATGGGCATTTATCGTAAGAAAACACACACTGGGCAGTATGTTCACTTTGATAGCTTCACCCCCTGGAAGCAAAAAATCTCCTGGATACGTAGTTTATTTTCCAGAGCCCATAAGATCTGCTCTCCTGGACCTCGTCTTCAACATGAACTGAACACACTTAAACGATACCTGTCCTGGAATTGGTTTCCGCAGCATACAGTCAACCGCATCTTTAAGAAACTACACCAAAACCTGTCTAAAGCCGATTCACCCCAAATAAATGAGGATGCGGACATAGCCAAAATCTGGTTATGGCTACCTTTCACTGGAAAGGTAGGCCAAAACATAGTCCATAGATACATCAACAAGATTAATCGACACCTCACTAAGAATGTCAAAATCATAATTATTTGGAAATCTAAGAAAGTGATGAATATGCTGCCAACTAAGGACCTGACTCCCAAAGAGTACCGTAGTTCTGTTGTATATAACTTTAAATGTCCATGTTGCAACAATGATTACATTGGTAAAACTGACAGATGTCTAACCAACAGAATCAAGGAACACTCAACTGGGCCCAACAGTGTAATTTTTGACCATATATCATCATGTGAAGGCTTTCACCACATCCTGGGGCTACTTAATCTTCCTATTCTTCTGGATACGGGCAAACAAGACAATTTTCAATTTTCCACCTACCAGTCATTGATACTTAGCAACACTAGCGTTATTGATTATTCTACACATTGGCTGGAATTGTTATTTAAGGAAGCTTTAGCCATCAGTCGCTACAAGCCATCTCTAAACACTGGATTAAGGGCCTCCAAAGAGCTTGCTTTGTTTGGCTAACTCTGTTTATGGGATGATTCAACACCTCACTTCTCCTTTGTTACATGTATCTTACTGCTGGCCTCCTAACACCTTGTTACCACTGGTTTATAAGATGATGCTGTCTGTGAGCCATTCAATTCTTTGTTTACTGTTTAGACTCTCTGATTGGCCAATTACTCCCCCTCTGACTCATGTTATAAGGTTACAACTGCATGGCTTATCTCATTCCTGAAGATGTTCTGAATAAAGAACGAAATATTGAATCAAACATGGCTTTCATTGGTCTTTATGGAGTCTGCATAATATTGAGAAGACCGATTACATCGGCATAGTCTGGGCTTTAGTAAGGACAAACATTATAAAAGTATACAATTTTTATGTTTAATGTGTTTTATCATTGTATTTTATTCAAGAAAAAAATTGTTTCAATAATTTTTTTTTCAAGTCACAAATTTAAAAAAAATTGATGGCGGACACCAACAGTTTGGGTAAATTTTTGAATGAAGCACTGAATATTAATTTCTTTTTTTACTTGAGGAGACATTAACACTAGGTCTTTCATAAATAATTCACAATACTGACACTCATCCCCATTTTACCACATAAAAATCACTTCAAATCTCCATGAGCTGCCAAATTATGTACATGTAGTTGTCCCAACTTCATGGAGTGATGCATGTACACAACAGTAGTATAAATAGTATAAATAATGGTAACAAAGTGGACCTAAAGTTGCCCTGCGGCAGAGCACTCTGTATTCTGACATAGTATGCATCATGTTCAAAAAGTGAACAGATTCTCAATAGAATGGAACGTTCACTCAAGCAAAAAACTTTTCAATTGTTGAGTCTTGCACATGTAGGGTGAAAAGTCATGAAAAATTCTGAAAACCAGACCGATCAAGAAATCCATGAAAACTGTTAAATTTGAAGCATATGCGCAAAGGAAATATGTTGTCAGGTTTTCATGACTTTTTCAAAGACAAGATATGCTACCTGTTGGTAGGAATTATTTTTGAATCAATAATAGAATGAATTAGTCAATGATGAATCAATTATATGAATTAATAAATACATAAATCAATCAATGGATCAATCAGTTGATTGATCAATGGATCGATTTATTGATCAATGAATCTACCAATCAATTTAATTTTGAAGTCTTGACACCAGGACATCTTTCACACAATGTTTAAAGTGTAGAAATTACAAAAAACACAGAGAGCCTGATTCAGAAGGTTTACAGTATGTGTGCACTTACATAATCTTGTCACAGTACACATTTCACATCTACATTGTACAAGGTACACGTACAACTCACCTGCCACTGCAACAACGGAGCTTGTCAGTACCACACGTTTGACTGTAGGTGTTTTAGCACATGCTTCAAGAACATTTTTTGTCCCATCAACTGCAGGGATGATCAACTCGCTCTCATCTTTTGGGCTACTTACAGGAAATGGACTTGCAATATGGAGGACATAACGGCAATCTTTCACAGCGCTAGAAAATAAAATACAAGGAAAAATGTATTTTATTTTCACTTTCTACATTAAATTTATATTATATAAAATTAATATTAAATCAGCTACATGTACATGCCCAGTTGTCACATTTAACCTGTTTTTTCTTTTCTTTAATCAGTCAGTTTGTTTCCACCTGAGTAAATAAGGTACCCACTGAAAAAATCTGTTTCTCTGAGTATTTTACTTCGTCATTCTTAGTTTTAGGCCTGATGAATGTTCATTTGTGCCCTAATTTCACTGCAGTGCGTTTCTCATTTAAGTGAGCACTACTTCATAAGGATGATACGTGAGTGGGCCCTGGGGCAAGTTATGTGTTGAGAAGCGATACCCTGAAAGTATTGTACCCTGAAAAATTAAGGAAATTTCACACAAACTTTCTAGGAAGCTGCGATCTGCACAAACGCTGGTGTCAAGAGTATTAAAAGCAACGTCAACCTAAAAAGCTCTCCATGCTGGTTACAAAAAAGTACTGAAATACATCAGCAAACAGACTGCTCATTTCTGAAGCTGTATAAAATCAAACAGTAAGAAAAGAGTGGGGAGTGGCCCTGTTGACGTTGATAACAAATCTAATCTACTCCCTGCTAAAAAAAAAATCTAATCGCGGCACCAACCTTCTTGGAATGATCCTGAACACCCCCCCCCCCGTTAGCAAAAGGATAAAATCGACCGAGTATTCCTTAAACCTTGCTTGCATAGACTGGTTTCCCTTATTTTCTCAGCCATTGAAACATTCCACTTAACTTTGGAAAACAGTCCAGGAAAAAAATTCACTCCACTCTACCAAACTTAAGATGTAAAGGCGACATGTATGATTATGCCCCTTTGACTGGCCACATTGTTGCTCTAGCAGTGATTGAGATCAAGGTACAAGGGGTGTCTGTCAGAGTTATCCCACCACAGAAAATGTCTTTCAATTGTAATTACAGACATAAGTGGTTATACTGGACAATGTTTGGTATTTTGCAACATGTGCAAGAGTAGTTCTAATCAGCTGATCTCTAGAGCTCACTTTGGGGAGTAGGAGTGTTTGTTAGGAATAACCAATCACCACAAATAACTGTCAGCTGTGAAAATGAATATGCGGGTCATATTCCACATTTTCCAACAACTTTCATCCGGTTAGCTTAATTGTTGATCTAGCTCACTTCGGGCGTTGGGGTGTACGTTGAGGGTAACCCACCACTAAAGATGTCTATCAGTTGTGAATATGAATAAAGTGAGTCATACTCTACGTTTTACAAAAACTTTCATTGGGTTAGCTTAATTGTTGATCTAGCTCACTTCGGGCGTTGGGGTGTATGTTGAGGGTAACCCACCACTAAAAATGTCTGTCAGTTGTGAATATGAATAAAGTGGGTAATACTTTACGTTTTACAACAACTTTCATCTGGTTAGCTAAATTGTTGATCTAGTTCACTTCGGGGGAAGGGGTGTCATACTTTACATTTTGCAATAACTTTCATCTGGTTAGAATTGTTGATCTAGCTCACTTTGAGGGTACCAGTTATGGACGTCTGCCCCCACCACCATCGAAACTGTCCGTCAATGGCACCATATGGACCCCGCGTTATGCATGCTTGGATCAATGAAGGTTTTAGGCAGTTAGCTTATGGGTTGAGCTAGCCAAATTTTTAGGTCACTAAACTGCCCTTTTCTGTCACCTCCACCATGGCTGACCCGGCGGATGTCCAAAACCTTTAATAATGGTATTATTGGCATATCATGATGTACCTAGCAACTGGTTAGCTTCTTAGTTGGGCTGACACCCCTGGGCTCCCAGGCTGGAGGGTGCGACCTCCCAAACTCTGGAAATCTGCGAACGGTGGAATGTGTCTGCAACATTTTTATGGACACCTGCAATATGTTTAGCCCTGAAGCTGATATTGTGTTTAAGGCACTACAGGACAAAGAAATGGACCAGTTGTATGATTTTTTTTTGACATTTTGACGATTGTTAATAATAGTAACCACAGCCTCGTTGTCTGACTGAATCAGTATCCTTTTCCTGGCAATCGATTTGCCCCATTGTGAGACAGCCATGACAACTGGAAAGAATTCCAACCAAACAAATGAAGCAAATGGAATGATTACTGCCCCGGACAGACTGAGGCTGATACCCCCACTAGCATATGTGAACAGTTGAAGGTCGTCAGTGAGTGCCCAGTACTGGTCCAGGACCATTGTCCTGGATGAAAGCGTCTACTAAATCCTGACATGAAGGACACTAACTAGAACTTCCCCCCCCCACCATTAGGAAATTGTCTACATAATGCCTGCCTGAGCCCACACAGCCCATTCCACAAAGGCAGAAAAGTGTTTGAAATATGCAGAGGCGCAAGTACCACCCATACAGAGTGTTTTGTCCACGAAAATCTTATCCTGAACTTTTATTCCATGTAGACAGAAGTTAGTGGGTGAATGATACATACTAGAGTAACTGCGAATGTATACCAAACTCAAGTGTTTATCAATGACATCATTGACAGAGTTTGACTCAGGCTGGGAAGGGTGTAGGATACCCAGTGTTCAAGGAGAGATTCAAGTTCTACAAACTCACTTCTAGTTTTTCCCTAATCGCAGCTAGGTTGGAAATGGTGGGTTCGAAAAGCTTGGGGCACTGGAGATGAAGCTGGATGGAGGTTGAGTGACACCGGCAGGGGCTGCAGGAAAGGTGGTGGCCACAGCCAAACTTTAAGGCGCAGGGGCCGATGGGGTGGTCACATGGGTCAAAGTTGTGGCCAAGTGGCCGCAGTGGTGGTTGACACAGGTGTAACAGTGGGGATTCTACCCATGCCTTGGTGGCCGGGATCGGGCCAACAACGGTCACTCTGGCCGGTTCCTCAACAAAAGACTGAGCCCCTTGTCATCCAGTATTTTGGGTTTCTCCAGTAAAATGTATACAAATCTATTCCCACCAGTTCTTCTGCAGAGCCTTGCCATGCCCATGCACTGTCCTGGCACGTTTTTCCTTTGTGGGCATGTCTAAAGTCTCTTCACTGTGACTGTTACATGGTCCAACAAATTAGTCCTTCTGTAAGCTCAGGCTTTGTGGCAATTATGCCCAAGGTCATCTCTTCCGACAACCCCCAGTGTGGAATTATCAAAACAAAGTAGCGTACTCGGTAAGGCTTTGTTTGCCTCAATCAATCAACCAACATTTATTTCCATAATGCCAAAAGATTCCAATGCAATACAATAGAATAAATTAAATATACATGTACATATTATACACGTTGATAGATTGGGGAGAAGCAACAAAGTCATCAGCAATTATGGGGGCATCTTTCAAAGCCAAGGGCTTATATGATGCCTTGGAGATGCCATGACAAAAACCAAAACAGAACATTTAACAGTGACAAAATAACAATTGGACAAACAAAACTACAATGTACATGGGATGAAAGTGAGCACTGAGGGATGGAAAAATAAATGAAGCCATGTAAAATGAACTCATGTGACTAGTCAATAGAAGAAAAATTAAGAGATAAAGAAGATGAAGAGCAACGCAGTACTTACATAAGCCAAGAAACAGCAAACTTACAATCACATGCAATATAAGGCAATGAAAACAGCTAAATGGCAGAGATAATGTGAAGAAATAAATTGTAGATCAATCATGAGACATTAGGCAAATATAAACATAAAATAAATTGAGAAGATCACAATTACCAAGCGATGAGATAAGTAATTCAAAGTATATGACTAAACTTGTATGACAACGGACTGAGTGACACAAGACTGAAATAAAGCAAAATTATCGAACAGTAAATTTGATTTTTACAAATGGGGAATAATATCAAAACACAAATTAAAAAAAAGATAACTGCGTCTGATAATTCATCCAGAGGAAGAAACAGAATATCGAAGTGCTTATTGTGTCCCCGCTGAGGTGCCTTTCCTGATTAAGAAATGTTAATACTCTGCTCCCGTTGGGCACTATGATGAGTTCTCTTCTTCTCGGAGTAATCAGCGATCTACAGATGCTCCATTTTCAATTTTCATTTCTCTGATGTCTGGCGAACTGCCTTAATCCTCCATGTAACATAGGACCAGACTTATGCCAATTTTATCTAGCTACATCTAGTCTTTATCAAGGTCTCCTGTTTGTCTCTTATCAGATTACATACCCTACTTTTGTATATGAAGAGAGAACTCTGTCCAGACCTCACTACAGTCGTATAAGGGGCTCTGGATGAGAATGCCATCTCTATCTTCGACTAATTTCTGTGGCATTCTTGCTGATCTACATGTACATCTGCCCTCAGCAATTGGTTCAGGGTTGGGTATGATGAACATTCCTGAGTGAGGCCAAGACATTGACCTCCAGACCCTCCTCTATATGGGAAAGACCTTTTAAAACTAGTTTGTAGACACAATAGGATCACAGAACAAATACCGAAAAATTTCTCATCCTCCTTCCCTTCCCCCTCCCAGTCCCACACACCAGTCAAATGCTGCTCTACCCTCTCCTAAACATACAGTCAATGATGGGTGGTACGGGTCCAAAGTGGACTTCTAACACTGCCTCCATTTCTTTTGGTTTTGATGCCAATGACCACAACACTTCTCAGGTTCATCCATCCCGATACTTGTTTCATTGGGTTCCTTTAACAGCAACTCATCCCCTGCCGTTTCCAACCCGGGGCTTCATCAGTGGGTCCGACTTCACATTACAGTCCACCCACAGGATTTTAAGTTCTTCTCCTTCGTCTGCAACAGAGGAGCCTCTGCAGTTTGGCCCTGTCACTCTATCAATGTCCTCACCTGATTGCCAAAATTTTTGCCACCTACCCCTCAGGTAGTCATTCCCACAATCGAATACTGTGACGATTGGCTCACTGTCAGCAGATGTCCCGATGAGGCTGGAGCTTACCCTGGCATCATATACAATCTTGTTGGCCGTCCGGGAAAAGTGATCACATGAATCCTACCCTTACCTATTCTCTGATGCAACTATGTACAATTCTTGACTACCCCCCAGGCTACATTTAACTTGCATTCGTACCGGCTATTGTTACTTTTCGTCAGGTTGTGGACCTTGGGCCCCCTCTGTAGCTGATGGCCACACCGCTGAGAGCGAATTGGTGTGTATCTAGTTCTGGCATTTGGCTTTCCCTCCTAAACCCAGACTCTCTCCTTCCAGCCTCCGGATCTTTGTTCTGGCAGTCCGGTTGTTGGCAACCTCCTCCTACGATAAACTCTAGTGTCCTGTCTGCATACTGAAGTGGTACCTTAACCACTTCGGACCGGGGCATTTTTCAACGTTGAGGATGCTGGGCCGGCATGACTATCATTTTTTTCTGTTTTCAAAATCCTTCAACAATTCATCATTCCATTTAACAGTCGTTTATAGCCGCACGGAGTAATCTTCAGGCACTACTCTAAGTTGACAGGTGACCTTCATTGACACCCGAATATTTCAGCCAGGCCTGCAGCCTTGTAAACAGAGCCCAGATTGTGCGGTGTCACACAGCTGTCTTTTGTTCACGAACCTGGCTCAGTGCACTGCTGACCTCTTTTCAATAGGGGCCAGATTAGCATGCAGCGGTGCTGTGTGGCTCATCGCTGCGGTGGTGGAGAGCTTTTGTCCCCGGTGGTAATCCGCTTGCTCTAAATACCCCAAACCCTGGTATACGGTTTCAAAATAATGCTGGATTATCACCACTTTTGAGAGTGAAAAATGCCGGTCATGCCCAGCAGCCTGGTCTTTTGTTCGGAGTACGGTCTTTTGTTACAGGGCCCTGTTTCCTTTGTCCGAGTTCGGAGACCCCGGCCACACATATAAACCATACGGCTCCGATCCCGGAGTCCCCGGCTGGTAGTGGTTAATGGGGTGAAGGACATCTGAAGACCAGTCTCACAGCCTTTTTACATCCGCCAAACTTGCCTGACTTCCGCAGACAAGTTTGCAAGCCATACTGATGAATAGTCGTCTTCCACTGTAGGCGCTGGTAGTAGGCAGACCACCAAAGGACTTCAGAGCATGGGAACTGGGGGTGAATGTCTGCCGCCCAGACTCAGCTAGCAGGAGAGTAGGCTTACTCGCCTTGAGTGCAGCGCCACTCTGCACTAATAGTGACTGCAATGTGATATGGTGGTGGCAGGGGGATCTGAGCATTTGCCCAGTGCCTGAAAGTGAGGCTGTGGGCCATGCTGTGCTGTAGACTCGCCTGTGGCGGAAGGAGTGGAGCACGGCAAACCCACTGTGGAGCCTGTTGCCTGCTTGGAGAGAGTAGACTGGCCCAATTTCCGGGCGGAAAAAGCGAAGCGAGCAGAAGCTGGTCAGGAATAGTGTTGTGGCACAGTACGTTCAACCCGATCTGTAGACATGCAGAGTGAATGCCAGTGATCAGGGGCAGTGCTGCTGCACAGCACTCTCAACCCAATCAGTAGGTACAGTATACGGAGTAGCCGTCAGTGATCAAGGGCAGTGTTGTGGTGGTTACATGCTCAACCCGATCAGCAGGTAGATGGAGTGGCCGTCAGTGATCAAGGGCAGTGTTGTGGTGGTTACATGCTCAACCCGATCAGCAGGTAGATGGAGTGGCCGTCAGTGATCAAGGGCAGTGTTGTGGTGGTTACATGCTCAACCCGATCAGCAGGTAGATGGAGTGGCCGTCAGTGATCAAGGGCAGTGTTGTGGTGGTTACATGCTCAACCCGATCAGCAGGTAGATGGAGTGGCCGTCAGTGATCAAGGGCAGTGTTGTGGTGGTTACATGCTCAACCCGATCAATCCAAGCAGTGGACGTCAGTAATCAAGGGTACTGTTGCAGTACAGCACGCTCAGCCCAATCGGTAGGTAGATGCAGTAGTCATCAGTGATTAAGGGTAATGTTGCGGCATAGCACGCTCAACTTGATCAATTCAGATAAAGGTCTGGGGTAGTGTTGCGGCATAGCATGCTCAACTCCGGCCTAGGTTCTCGGATAATGCACAAAGAAGCGGGGCAGTCCGCAAGGCCCCGCTCCACGGCCAGACCCATACAGCGGAACGCGATGGGCCGTTATTGTTAAAATGCAAGCACCACATCGAGAACAAAAGGCTACCTGTCGGCCCCGTTCAACGGCCATACACAACACAATACAACAGTAGGTCACACCCAAACCTGTAGATGAAGCATGGAAAAAGAGGCAGAAAAAGAGGCAGAAAATAGCGGCAAAAATACAAAATACAATAATAGGCGCTCTTACCGATAGATTAGAAATCACTCTATATTCATAGTTCGAAATCAAGTTCACAAACGCAAAGGGTTACAGAACTAAAAACTCTGAAAGGGCCATAAAGACATGTCCATAAACAATAGGCGCTGAGAAAAAAGGACAAACATGGTAGTGGGACTGCAGTGCATTGTGAAGGGTCAAAGGGCAGTATGTATAATCAAGTCTTTTCAGAGAATTATGATATGCACATGGGAAATTTGCATATGTAAGCTGGGCAAAGGCATGTGAATGCAGGAGACTTGGAAAATTTTTTCACACTTCTTCTCTTCCCAGGGAATTCATTTTCATTTCACAAATTGTGAAAAACTGTGCCACAAGTGGGAAAAAATATTCACACCTTTTCACACAAGTGGGAAAATATTTTCACAGACACAAGGCAACTTGCCCTTTCAAAAGATCTGGCCCTCTCTGCAACCAGGACTCCAATGTTAATGTACATGTATACCCCAGGGAAGGCGTCCTTATCTACATGTACTATCAATTACGCCATTCATTAACACACTGCAAGTGGCCAGTCCGACCTTCTGCCAGATTTGCTTTTCCAGAACTGCTACACGCCACCAACGTGTGGACTATCTTATTTCATGCATATACACAATAGAACATTATACATGGTGTGTATGTGCCATGGTTTGACTTAATACATACATGTACTATACCTTTACTGCACAGCAATGCACAGTCCATTGAGTATGTGTCCACGATACTGGCCTGACCTAAAGGCGATATATTTCTATGTATCTTGCTGGAGAAACTCGACTATAAAAATTTGATAATCATGGCTTTAAAGGATTATTTTAAAGGAAGTTCCCATTGAGTTTTAAATGTAGTCTCCTCTCACAGAAAAGCATATTGACTGAATGGAATGAATTGAAAAAAGACACAAAATGCTAGCAGGCAACCGAGTGGAGGCCTTTTCTGTAAGTTGGTGCACAGATTTTAAAGAAAAAATTTTGAGGACAGAGAAAAGTATTTTTTGTATCGGAAATTGTTCTTCAGTGGATCTCAGATTTTTTTTAATAAAAAGCATTTTTTTTTCATTTTCGAATCTGAAAGGTCAACTGATATGAGTCTTTCCCTTAACCCACAACCAATCATGCTGACCCTGGTTCCTCGTTATGTACAGCATCCGGGAGCACTTGTAAAGTCCAGCACCCAACAGACGGAAGTATCGCCTACTGACGAGTTGAACTTGAAGTATTCCTCCCGATGATCATCATGTGAGCAAAGCAGGGTTATGTTGAACCTACAGATAACTGGCTGCAGACTTAAAGCTTAGGCCTCTGATAATGCACGTCGGCAAGAATGAAAATGAACTAAAATATAGGCCTTTTAAAACAAAATCAACTGTTTTGATTCTGGACTTTACAAGGTGTCCGTGGGCGATTACACAGCAGCTCAAATGTTAATAAAATAAAAACAAATAAGCTACCAAAATTTCTTAATATCGTTTGTGTCCAACAAAGTGTGAAAACTCACAAAGGCAATTAATGTGTATGAAATAGACGGTGGGAATGTTTTCTTCCTCCATAAATGGACAAAACATCGATATGGTTGCATAAAAGACATTCTGGAGTATCTCCATAGAGATCATTTTGTTGAAGAAGCATTCTGACAGCGGAATTTAGTGCATACCTTTATCTACCTTCTCAATTATGGAGCAGAACTCTGACGGCGAGGTTTAGTGCACACTTTGATCCCTTCTCCCAATAAGAGGACAGAATTCAGACAACAAAGTTTAGAGTATACTATGATCCGCCCTCCCTAAAAAGGGGCAACTGACAAGAAGTTCAGTGCATACTATGATCCGCCCTCCCAATAAGGGGGCAGAATTCCAACAACAAAGTTTAGTGCATATTATGATCTGCCCTCCCAATAATGGGGCAGAATTTTGACTATGATCCACCCTCCCAATAGGGGGGGCAGAATTCCAACAACGAAGTTCAGTGTATACTATGATCCACCCTCCCAATAGGGGGGGGGGCAGAATTCCAACAACGAAGTTCAGTGTATACTATGATCCACCCTCCCAATAGGGGGGGGGCAGAATTCCAACAACGAAGTTCAGTGTATACTATGATCCACCCTCCCAATAGGGGGGGCAGAATTCCAACAACGAAGTTCAGTGTATACTATGATCCACCCTCCCAATAGGGGGGGGGCAGAATTCCAACAACGAAGTTCAGTGTATACTATGATCCACCCTCCCAGTAACATGGCAAAATTCCAACAACGAAGTTACTGTACTTTGATCCTTCATTCACACCCAATGTATTTGTTAATGTCAGCGACATCTACATCTGCGAGAAAATATAGTCCGACTTTGATTTCGTGCTCAATGACCTACATGTATGTCAGTTATATTCATTGAGATTTTACATGTACGAATGATTAAAGTTAGAATGTGAACACAGACAAGCACCAATTTTTTGTATACTTCAGTTTCATTTTATGATATATCCCGTGAAACACCTTCTATGGCATAGTATTATTCATGCACTTGCAACGCGGCTTACACGCATGCGTGCTGAGTAAGTTGTGGCCCACACAAACGACTCCACAACTCAAAGATTTAAAATAACTCAGACGTTCGAGCACCGATTTGAGCAATCAAAACGGGAAAATGTGGTTTCATAACTGGTCAAAATGGAATGCTACACTAGTTTTGAGCATACAGTTATAATTTGAAACTGGACGTGTGTTGAGAAAACTTTTGGCAAAGCCCAATCGCCGCCTGGTCAAGCCAAAGTCAAACCCCGTCTGCGGTTTAGTGCCAAGCTTGTAACAAAATCCCAAGGGCGATAACAGTAGCTCATAAAACATCCTCAAAATCCTGGTTTTACCTGCCAGACAACCTGAGTTCAGGCTGCTGAACTTGGGTCTTCTGGTAAATGAGAATTCACGGCATAGGATATAAAGTAGCTGTTAGAAAGCCTGAGATCACACCCTGGAGTGTAGCAAAAATATCCATTTTTGGAGGTACTGGTACACTTTTGCCCCGAAGCTTTGGGGATACAATATTTTTATTTTGGGGCATACACCGCTCCAGTGTGGTAAAGCCTCATATATGTGCAGCTGAATTTATCTTTTTGACAATGTAATTTGAACTTTGTTTGGGGGCTCTTTGACAGAATTTAGGCAGGCCTTCAGTCAACCCGAGTTGCCACCCAGGCCTACCAGTACCAGAGGATATCAGGTGGTTACCAAGAACTGAACACTCCCACCAAAGCACCAAGTCTTGAATGTCAAGAGAGACCAGGATCGTCAAGGGAGACCAAGACCATCAAGGGATACCAGTATCAAATTGGAGGACTGGGAATGTCAAAACTGAGATATCTCCAATGAAGACTGTTGCCATTTTGGATCTGGCCACCAGTGGAAGTGACACCGCAAGTGCATGTGCCTTCAATACAGACTCTTGCATCCTGCACTGAGATCTCGCATTTGTGCCATCAGCCCCGAGGTTCATGAAACTGGGCCCTTTACGTATTTTATATCACTGGCACCTTTACGATTTCATTTGCATTTATTAGCCCAGTACTGACTACTCCGTGCATAAGCATATATGTAATTTAAAGTATACATGTATGTACATACAGTATACATACCGTACCTTATCCAACTTTCTTGATTCATCAAATCAGCCTCCACAAGCTCCAATGGGGACCTGGAGTTCACGCACATGCTCTTCAAATGCTTCACTTTAGTCTCATTGGAGAGACTTCTGACAGTTCCCCTTACATTATATTCAGTCTGAAGAAGCTGCTGAACAACATGAGATGCAACAAAGCCTGAAGCACCGGTAACCAACACTCCTGAAAACAAATTACACACACATACATGTAAACACATTCCGAAATTTGTACCCTAGTGGAGTCATGGCTTTGTTCCCCAGTACTAATTTGGTCATGTGTGAAACAATGTTTTCAAAATGCTCCCATTTCAACATGAATCACTCTCCTGGACTGAAATTTTAACCGAATGTCCCTTATATGAAACACACAGACAGATTCTTAAAAATTTAAAATTTCTCCTTTTTAGGCAATTTCCAAATATCAGTTTTGTGAAATCCTTGTGGAGACCTATTCACCTTTAGAAATTCCTTGTGGGGACCTACATGTATTCAACCCATTCTTCTGGGTCTCCACAAGGCACCATATTTTGGCACACGTGTGAATCTCCTACAGAGAGATCAAAAAAACTTTTCATCTCTTTTCCAAGCTTAGCTATTTTCGTGATATTGTGTCACATTCTGCATTGTCTGGCACAGATTGCATTTAACTGTGATATGCAATTAATGTACATGTACGTGTACAAAAACAAGTCAGAGAGGCATGTGACTCTTGCCAACAACGGTCAAACAACTTTCAAAGTGGGGGGGAGAGACCATCAGGCATCAGCTACTGAAGAACTTGCCAAAGTGGACGGGGATGGACAGTGGCATATCCAGTAGAGATTGTCAATCCCCCTCCCCAAGACATATTTTTGAGCCAGGCTTTTGATACTATCATGCTGAATAAGCCCAAAGCCGGGCATACATTTGCTTTTGAATTGCCCCCCAAACCAAAAGGTGGAAATGCTGCAAAGTGAGGGGAGGGCATTACACCAAAGTAGAAATAGTGCCCCCTCACCGGTGACTCTCACATGTACATGGTACATGTAGATGTACACATGCACATACCAGTATGGAGATGACAGAATATCTGCACGCATAGTAAGTTGAAAGTCCAAAATATGGAGGGCCTGACATTTTGATCCTAGCAGAATCTTTCTCAAAGGCAAAATGACAAGTGGACATGACAAACAAGCAAGCAGGGAATCAAGCAAGCATGGATGAATGCAAGAGGACAAAAGGAAAGGTCAAGAAAGCTGCAGGCTGGATAAAGGGGTCTGCATGAAAGGCCTGGTTGAACAACAAAGGAATGTATGGTAGGAAGAGATCAAAGAAAAAATACAAAGGATGGAACTGGACCCCAAGTGGGAGGGGGTATAATCTGCAGACAAAAGAGAGGGAAAGAAAAGAGTGTTAATAGTAGTTTCCCTCTTGGATGTTCAGGCCATGGGGTTGTATGGTGAAGAGGCGTTTGATCCAAAGCTGCTCCCGGTTGAAGCGAACAGCATCTTTACGGAACCCAACAGTGCGTTCCCACTTGAATTGGGAAAAGGTAGATCTTGATCCGGCATTTTGGTGTGATCATTATCTTACCACAACGAAACCGCAAGTCACGTTCCCACTCACGCTTGATCCATCTTTTCGGACGGAAATGTCGAGCCCGAAAGGTCACTTAGTTCAGTATTGCACATGTGCTAGCTTGCCGAGTGCGCGTGATCTGTGGCAGTGTTGCATGCTGGGGAGGCATGCGTGTGACCCTTGTAGCATTTTGGGCGTGGAGTTCTACCGACGTGACAACCTTAAATCAGACCAAATGTTCAGTCTTGTAAATTGTCTCTTCAAACTTTGTTTCTGTTTTTGATACTCTGTTACACAATGTGGGCTATACACTAACACGGAATTAGTTTTGATGGAAAGCAAGTGAAATTACACAAATGAAAAAGGTTAAGAAACGGACGAAAGTGCAACGAAAATTGTGAAAGGGCTTGGTTCACATCGCGGCATGCATGCATCGCGCACGTGTGGTGACACATTTTGCTAGCCCGTAGTTCAGCAGTTATTTATTGTGCATGCTGTGCACGTTAAAAATTTCACATGAGCTACGAGCCAAAAAACATTTCTTTGTTCATTAGACTGCAAAAGTTTTGCGCCACTCGTACATGGAAGGCGCATGTTGACAGGTCAAATTGCCGGATCAGATCCATCTTTTGCATTCCCATCTGATCATGATCCGCCATTTGCAGATCTGATCCACTACCTGGGGGATCTGATCCGGCAATTTGGCAAAAAGTGGATCAGAACCCTAAAGTGGTGGATCAAGACGGAACGCGGTGTTAGAGATTCTATGCCCTGTAAGATCATGTCAGACATAGAATGATCAGGAAAGTTAAAGTGGTGGCCTACAGGGGTACCTAGTCATTTGGTGTTGACCATGGATCTATGGCCATAGAAACGCTTTTTGAAAGTGTTCTTAGTCTGTCCAACATAATGAACACTGCAAGAGATAAGATGTATGACATGAGAAGAGCTACAAGTGATAGTGCCTTTGGTTCTGTGGGTGGTACCGGAGGATTGTCCAAAGAACGTACATGTACATGTATCTGATTCCAGGACATGGTTCTGGCAAACAACACATCTGTTAGAATCACACTTGAACATGCCTTGCTGGGAGGGGAAGGGTATCCAAAGGGGGCACCTCTGCCCCGAACAATAAGGTCCTGTAGGTTGTGGGGATGCCTGTGGAGGTCTGAGATGGCACTGGCTAGGCAGTCTGAAGTGTGGAGGATATGATGATTGTCGATTATTTTGCGGAGGGGAGGAAGATGAGGATGGAGAGTGGTGACCAAGAGAACCGTGGAGGCTGTTTCTTAAATTCAAGAAATTAAATACATGTACGGGTTAGGCTTATTTGTAAACTTTTTGACACAGTAATCAAATGATATTTGAACAAAATTTCACCGCATAAGTTTTTTTTCTCCTCCACTATGACAAACAATGAGATTCCTACATGTACATCTCATTGTTGCACCATTTTCATAAGAAATTTATAAACCATATGGTGTACATGTATAGAAATATTGCTCAAACCACTGCACACTTTCTTTTTGTCCATAAAATTGAGTATTTAAAGTTCACTTACCGTCACGTGTTTGTGATCCCTTGACATGCACGTGCATGCATACTTTTATGTACATATAGCAGAATGGATGGAAACTTTATGATTGAAATTTATGTTGTTCACTTTAAATGCATAGCTGGTAATCAGTGAGTAAACATTAATGTACAGGGCTGAAATGAGTGCTCTATATGACCTTCACGTACTCTGCTTCATATAACACCATCAATTAGTGCTGGAGCCTTTAAGCTGTATGAAGCTACGATCATTGTAAACTCTTGCTCCCATGGTACACACCCATCCCCTCTCGATGGTAACATGTTATATCTTTGCACAGTCTGTGCTCCAGCTGGAAACTAACACTGACCTGGGGACAGGGGACCTAGGAATATATGCTTAGACATGTCTAACCAATTTGATTGAATAGTCTGAATTACTTCTCACATCATGTACATGTAGTTCAAGACATGAAAAAATATGGGAGCTGTTTTTTCTTTCCAAAACAAGAAATTGCAACCAAAGGCTCAATAAATTAACACATATGAAGCCAATGGAGCATGAAAGTTGACCCCTGATGGCACACTTCCAGAACCCTGGGATAGGAAAAATACCGAGTAAAGACTTTAGAGTTTGTAATATTTTTTCATTTAGTTTCTTCTTTAAAAAATCCAACTTGGAAAAAGGGCTTTGACAAATATTTGCTGGTATATCAATTTCCAGAAACTGAAAAATTACCAGATCTGAAAGAGAAATATCCTGCCAAAAATTGACCCATCACTTCCAAAAATCTAATATACTGTATATGTACATGAAAAACATTGAAATGTGGAAGTCTTGTATGCAGATGCACATTCACAGTTTGAAATTTTATTGTAGTCTGTGGGTAAAAGCAGAATAAAAAAAAATCAAACAAGACAGACATTGTATTTGTTGGTAGACAAACACTGCCCTGTTTCAGGAACAATTTTTTTTTCATGATTGCATATCTGCAAAGTTTCAACCTGCTGGGACATGTACTTTTAGAGATATACGGCTTTAAAGAATGCAAGTTTAATGTCACGTGACTTGTCATCTGATGACGTCATCAACCCATGAGGTCGAATTTCGTCTATCACACCCCCTTACAGATATCTGCAAAGTTTCAACCGGCTGGGACATGCACTTCGAGAGACTTAAATGATGCATACTTAATGTCATGTGACTCATCAACTGATGACAACATCATCCCATGAGGTCAATTTTCTATCACACAACTAAATGTTGAACACTGAAAGACGTCTTGTTAAAGTTATGTTAAAGAATGTTAAAGTGTCCTTACTATTTATAATAGAAAAGAGAAAAAATGCATTAGGGCATTTCACTATTGTATATTATATAAATACCTGTAAAGTTTTTTATGCTCTAGATACTTAAGGCCACGGTTGATTTTATATGGATTTTTATAAATTTAACGGAATATTTAAATATTCAAAATTTAATAACGAAGCACTTGATGACGTCATCATGAAGTAATATTTCAGTATTTTCTTCGTTTTTATAGTCAGTGCTTGCTGTAACTTTGACGACGATCAACGATTACTAAAGTACCAAAATAGTGCCTCGAAAATGTCTACAAAGTGAATGGGCTGAACTAAATATTGAAAAATCAATAATACATGTAAATCATTTGATGATGTCATCATGACGTCACTCTTTGGCATACATCTATGCAATCAATAATGACTATGCCTATGCCAACTTTGAATGCTGTGTGACAAATATTAATGGCAAAAGTGCGGCACAGAAAAAACGTGTGCAAAGTCTATGGCTTTTGGCCCAAAAAGAAGAAGAGCCCCCCAAAAATCCTGACAAACAGAAAGGCTTTTTCGCAAAATTGCGAAAAAGCCAAAAAAAAATTTTAAAAAAAATTAAGAAAAACAATAGCTGTTTCGGCCGGGAGAGCGAAACAGCTGAATAGTTTATACACTTTGATAATTCATAAGGTACATATAATAAACATAAGGCAATATTCTACTTCTATGAAAGATTGTAATATTTCATCTAACCTTTGCTGACAACTGCGTGATGTTAACTCAACGCAATCTGGAACCCATCAACTGCAGGTAGGTAAATCTTTGCAAGGTTATACAATCTCGTTTGCAAGAAAGCATAGGGAGTGAAAACAAACGTGCAAGAACAAAAAGACCTAGGTATGATATTGCCGGTCGTGAAAGGAAACTTGTTTTTTACCCATCTGCAGGTGACTTTTCCAAAATATTTCTTGAGGAAGACAAAGGTAAAATTCCAATATGAGTGTTTCATGGGGTGGTTTCAGTAAGGAAGTATTTTTTTAACAATTATCAAACATGATAGGACGGCCCAATGTAAAATCCTCATAGGCAGACCATGCAAGGGTTCGGGAAGCTCGCTGCGTGACCTTTTACTTTCAGGCTCTAGAGCAAGAGTGAAAAAATGAATTTAATTTATGTTTTGCATCTTATTCTGACACCACTGTGTGATCAGTACTAAGGGACAAGCAATACACATGTACATGTATGTGTTCTTCTCGGGTGGGATTTCAACCTTTATTGTACATGTGCATGTACAATCAAAGACTCGTAGATGGGTTTGTCCACACTAACAGACACATTTCTGTGACATTCAATACAAATTTTGAACTGTAACATTATTTTTTGCTTATATACATGTATATCTTCACTGTTTCTGATTGTTGCCAAAGAAAGGTAGTGATAAATTGAGCAGTATTTAAGAAATTACAGAAGTTTATTCTTGAAGATATAACGTTTGTTACATAGCCAGACACTTTGTTTCTTAAACGTGAAAGTTAAATTCAAAACACAATTGAAAATTACTTGCAATGTACTCAATACATGTACTCTTTTTAGTTTACTAGAAACTTTCATTATCTCATAAAACTATTCCAGTGTAAAAAACACTGAAATTTATTTCAAGAAAAATATGTGACGTTTGTTACATGGACAGACACTTTTCTGGTGTTTGAATTAGAGCGTGAAAACAGAATTGCTCACAAAATAAACTTGTTTTTTTTTTCAGTTTTCAAAATCATTTTTGTTAAAAAGACTATTAAACTTCAACTAAATTGAACACAATGCAGGTTTTTCTCAATGAGTCTCGTTTGCCACATGGACAGATATAGTGTTTGACACATATCATAACCTAGGGACAGTCTTCTCACTTTCATTTCAGCAAATGAATCAACTTTTTCTGATGAGTTATTCGTTATTTTTAGTGAATTTGGTTTTGTAATAAATGTACATGAACTCATAAGATACGTCTTCTAAGACTTTTACATTTAGAGGGAAAAAATGGTTAAGACAAACATTACAAAATACACGTAGTGGACAGACATTTGCATTTCCTAAAATCAAATCTCACTTTGTCATGAGATAGAAAAAACAACCACAAATATGATAAAACTATTATTGTACTTCTTTTTTCAGGAAGATATATGATTTTGTTCAGGTAATCAGTTCAAGCAATAGCAAAATCAGCCTGTTTCATGTTTGTCACTCTTGTGGAAAGACACTGTGAGGTGCGTTATTCCTTGATTAGCTCTCCTTGTATTCCGGTTGAAGATTTCTTAAAAGAAATAAAAATCCACAGATTTTGACACATTTCTCAATTGTTATACCTGTAGCACCCATATTTTAACTGATGAATTGCTTTTCTCTATAAGAGTGGCATTTTAGATAACCTGAAAAACATGAGCTGACACAGTTATGTGCATATCCGACTGGAACCCCTAATAAGCCAGACATTTTCATCAAGATTCTGATTATTTTAGCAAAGAACTGCCAAATCCTATTAAACTGTGGACATTGCATCTCCACAATTATACATATATTGTTAAAGTTCATTTCTTGACTCTCAACAGTGTTAAAGAAAGAAATAATTTTGGTTATGTACAAATGTGTCTGTTAGTGTGGACAGACCCAGATCTTAACCACAAAAACAAAGCACTCGGTGACAAGAGGTTACGTATGTACATGTACATGCACAATGTAGTTATAGAATCCTTTAAAATCAAAACTCTTTTGAATCGAACAGTAACTAAAAATCATATTTGACAAAAACTATTGCATTTCTTCAACGGCATGTACCGGTATCTCATAACAACATAGCATGGGTCACATAATGTTCTAGAGGTCATGCCAACACAATCCCCTCAGCAAGCGGTCGAGTCTGAGGCAGCAAACTAAGGGAGCAGGCCCATTTTGGGGCAGTTCATCGTTAGGTTCAGCAGAACAACACAAGCACGCACTCAGGTAAGGGATAAGGTAGGATACAGGAGGCACCCTACACAAGCAGAGGCTGACTTGTCTAGGTTGACTAACAACACCTTACCAGGCACTCCAATGATGTACGTGACCTCCAATGATTCTTGGCACTATTTAGTCATTTTGTAGAGGGATGCAATTTCAAAGTGGCTACTTATCCTGGCAATGAAATTTCCTTCAATTTAGGGGTACTCTGCTTTAGGTGAGAATTTCTTTAAAATTCATTGTTCGACCCACTAAAAATTGAAAAGAAAATGAAAGAGGACATACATGTACATGTCGAACATCATTTTTCTGTGCAGCCTGTACACCTGTGAGAGTTGTATTTTTGAAATATTTGAGAAGTATGGGAATTTATCATTGTGTACAGGAATTCATTTGCTGTGATGCACCTGAGATCCCTTCAGAATGGCCTCCGTGTAAGCTGAGAAATGGTGTGCCATCTTCTGGGATTACTAGACCCAGAGGGCCCGTCAAGCAAAGAAGGCAATGGCAGTTACAGAGGACATACATGTACAATGGAAGAGGCCCCCCTAAAAGTTATAAACGTCCATGCCCTTGAACCAAACCCTCGTTATGTAAAGCTTCAAAAGAAAAAAGATTTTAAAAAAAGTTTTAAATAATTCAAAAATAAATGAGAATAAAACCAAAAAAAAATAAAATTAAAAATTTTGGCACTAACAGGCTTTCGTAGGTCTTAACGTCATGCATGGCACACCTCCTCACAACAGAATTTTTAGTCAACAATGCAATGTGTTTGTGCATTCAGAAATTGCAATGTCACTGTATCTTCATTCAACGGCTGTTGCTTGTCGTTCTTACCGATTGAGCATAATGAGGAGTGTTGTGATTGGTCTGTGTGTGACCCCATCAGGAGATGGTCACTGGTCATGCTGGTGGCCCAGTCTAGTCATGGCACCGAGTTTTGGGAATGGGCTAGGCCTACAGCCAAGTTCCATATAATCTGTGCATCAATTGAAGCCTAGCCGCAGGCAACAACCATTTGGCCGCAGTCTAATGACGCCAAAATTGCCGTCACAGCTTCTGTTTTTTCTGGGTATGACATGTATAAGGGTGACGTGGACATGTATGTAAGCATGGAGCTTTCCTACCTCCATGTTGTAAGCCACCCTGCAGAGACGTTTGGGGCAATACAAACAGTATTTTTATGGGGACACACCCACCAAAGACCCCACGCACCAGGTTCGCCCAAGCCCCGCGGCGTGAGAACGAACATCGTACTGCACTGTCGTACTGTACTGACTCGGAGAGGTAGCTCCATGCACTGACTAGTCATAACACGCACATGTACATGTACACTGTATGTACACTGTGCTCATGTACAGTACATGTACACTGTACATGTACTGTACATCATCATACATGTACACTGCAGATACGTTGCTAGGCCTAATCCGCTACGAAGTTAATCTTAATTACATTCAATATAAGCCAACCTACTTCCCCGTGTCTCATCATGATTTTCACCGGTTGATTCCATGATGTGTGTGTGTGCTTGTCCAGGGGTTAGGTTATTTTCGGGCAAAGTTAGGCCAAAACAAAAAAAAAATAGTCGGTCTCTGGTCAACGCGCGTCGATTTTGAACATGCACACGTCAATTTTGTTTCCTCTTTTTTCTCAGGGTGCATTCCACCGTATGGATGTATTTCTGCGCGCGAGCTCATTAATATTTTGTGATTCCACGCGGTTTTTACAATAAGACAGGCCATGATCAGGAGGCATCATAAAAATATTTCTATAAATCTCGAATTTATGACTGACAGTCTCCAGTTCAGGGTATTTCTTTCACAAAAGCCCGAAATTGCGGACCTATTTTGGATAGAGGCTGGCGGTTACATTCAGAAATAAGCGCCTAGTTTTATTGCTATTTTGGGGCATCTTCCTTCAAAGGCGGATAAAACAAATTTCGCGGCTAACCCCCATGAAACTGAAACGAAAAGTGATCTTCTGGTAATAATCTTGAATTTCCAGTGAAAAAAACAGAGGCCAACCTCTTCACGAGAAACAACAGGCGGTGCTATTTCGGTCCGATTTTGCACTGCTTTCTATGGGCGCGTATTTGGTGTAGCGAGTGCAACCCTCAAAATTTTCAAAACAGCGCCCTCCATTTCCACACCGCCTGAATGTGCGCGAGTACATGTACACTGATTCCCAGCCACAAGTCCGTAAGTCGGAAGGGCAATTTGTGCAGAGAACCAGACTAATTAGTGGGTAGATCGCACCCGGTGATAGATTCGATATGACCATACTGCTTATGGACCATGAATAGGTCACAAAATTGCAGCCAGCTGATCAAAAACGGCATGACGTGCGACGTGCTACTACTAGTCTTTGCCTCGTGTCCGTTGCGATTGCCAGTCTTAAAAGCCAACCCCAGCCCCCTTAAAAATTTTAAAAACAGCATCGCCGCATCAATTCTGGAACTTTGGTCTGACCAGTGACCGATTTTTTTTGGGGGGGGGGGCCTTACTCTCCTATTGTATCCTGACTAGCGTTCCGGCAAGGCGCGGCGCGGTAGTCTAACGTCTTGAGGTGCATGCACATGTACTGTATATTCTTACATGTACTAGCCTAAACTTTAGACGAGGTAATATGCAGTCATTTTATTTCCCACTAAGCCTTTCGTCAAGGCCTTTGTGGCTGTATGTGTAACTGCAAAGCGACTGGACAGGAGACCAGGCGAGTGGCGCAGCCACGACGGACCTTTTCCAACTTGATTTTGAGGTTTTTTGGTGAAATATTCATAAGCTTTCTTGTATACATTATTCATAAATTTCATGTAAATAGTTGAATTGAGCAGATGAGTCTCTAAAACAAATGCATCAACTCCAAAGCTTACGCAATGTTTCCATCTGGTTTTTCATGAGGGCAATAAGCGGTGAGATGACAACTATGATGCTTGTTGGTGGGGGGACGGTGCTGATGTTGGAGTAACACTAGCAAATAGCAGTTCATCAAGACCGAATGGTCAAAGCAAAACGGCAGTGCTTGAAATATGGAGCTCTTACCACATCCCGTGGGTAAAGACGAAAACGTCACGCCCGCGCACAGATTCTTCACTAACGATGCAATGGTTTAAACTTGGCAAGGTGAAATTTTCCAGCAGCATATTCTAAAGAACTGTCCAAATACTGCTCAGACAACTGACCTGCACTCACGGCCGCCGACACCGTTGACAGGGTAGCAAAAATCGAAAACATAAAGAAAAACATGAGAAATTCTGGAGAAGTTGGAAAAAGCCTCGTGGCTGCGCCGCTCGTATATGTGGTCTCCGGTCCAGCCGCTTTGCAGTTACACATAAACACAGCCGCGAAGGCCTTGGCAAAAGGCTATTTCCCATTCAGCTTTCAATCTGGTTCGTAAGTGTGACGTCACTTCAGTATAAACCACACCCATGCACTGCACATAGAGTTAACGCACACATTTAGCGATCGTCCAATGGCAGCCTGCAAATATGCGCATCCGTCTATGTGACGAAGTCAGATATGAACCGGATCCTAACCATAGAGGGTTGCTCGTACCGTACCCACAGCCTTTAGTTTGGTTAATAATAAGAATAATATTTATTAAATATTTACTAAACATACAAGACAATCCCAAGACACAGCGGGCCGCCCAGGGCTCGTATTCACAAAACAAGTTTAAGTCACAAAAATTTAAGCACCACACTGAAATACACGGCTTAGACAACTTTCGGAATTAAAGTGGTATTCACGAAACATTTGCACTAAGTGCTCCACTTATTTTCTTAACTTAAATCTAAGTGTGGTCAGACGTGTCTTAAGTTAAGTAAGTGGGGCTCTAAGGTGTCATGACGGCTTTTATTCATGCTGCTCGTTTCAGACAAATTAATGAAAGAGCACTACAAAGGGAGAGAGTTTTTCGTGTTAGAGCAAACCCTTTGGATGACTTTACTGATGGTAAACTGCTCACAAGGTATGGATTCGATAGAAACGGAATATCATTCATAACGGATCTTATTGGGGATGAAATTACCTCCGGTGACTGAGCGAAGCTACGCAATCCCGCCAGAGTTAAAGGTCCTAACAGCGCTCCAAGTTTATGCTGTGGAACATTTCAGAGAACTGTCAGAGATACCGTAAATATTTCACAAAGTTCGGTCTCTAGAATGTGTTTGAAGTTTCAACAAGTCTCGCTAGAAGGGTTAGGCAGTTCATCAAATGCCCTACGGCTGGTATTATTCCAGACATTCAACGGGGATTCTTCAGAATTGCATCATTTCCTGGCATGATTGGGCAATCGATGGCACACACATCAGAATTATTGCTCCATCTTAGCAGGAAGAGCAGTTTGTATATCGCAAAAACTACCACTCAATAAACGTCCAAGTTGTAGTCGATGACAAATGCAACTCTACGGCAGTTAATGCAAAGTGGCCTGGCATGTGCTCATGATTCCCGAGTGCTCAGGGTTTGAAAATTGACATGAAGGAGAAATGTACCTGATGGGTGATACCCTTTCTTGGCGCGAATGCTTGCTCCTTCATTTTGCTATTCACGTTCTGCAATTTCTTTTGACTTTCGCCGACATCCCGTCGGACAGAAGGAAACTATGCATTCAGCACATCGGTAATTTCTCGCCAGACATCATGTTTGACAGGTGCTGTTATTTTCGCTGAAAATTTGGGCCGCAGCACTTTTTGCCGTTTTTCCATTCAGCAAGAATGGTAAACTTTTCATTCTCAGAAAAATTAAACTTTCTTGACTGTCACCATCTTTGGTGGCCACTGTTATAATTATTAAACTGGGTTGGAGATAATCAATTATCAATGATATAATTTTCACAATCCAAGTGTTGCGATCAGCTTCAGTCTCCTGAAGACGGACAGAGTACACTGTTCGAAACGTTGAGTTATTCCCCGGTTCTTCTCAGAACCACACATACTCAAAGAAGAGATAAATACATGGTGTTACCGCAATCTTTACTATAGATCAACTTCATCTAGTTGAATCCGCGCGTGCGTCATTGCAACAGCGATTTCAAATTGTCGTTTATTTAATGGGATTTCAATGCGTCTTGCGTCTAAACGCCTC